>NW_020955218.1:3316710-3318699 GCF_003031625.1 Empidonax traillii | reverse complement strand
ATGGAACTGTGGAGGAAGCAGGAGGAAGAGCTGAAATTCACTGGGTCACCAAATAGTGCTCTTAAGTATCTCCAGCAAGCCAAGGTCGTGGCCAAGACTCTAGTTTTTCTTGATCTATGGAGGATGGGCCAAGTTTGCAGAATGTAACAAAAACCCAACAGAGGTGTGACTGATGGACTATCCCAGTTTACTTCATGACCTGTGTATATGAAGCAAATTGTAACTGAACCTACTTGAAATATTTGGTGCAGGTATTTAAATGTCATTTATTTGCCCTGCTGTGAGTGCAGTGGAGCTGTGAAGAGCTCAGCAGCAGCTACTTCATGCCAGTGCTCAGCTTCAGTTGCTGCAAGGAGATTGTTATTGTAGTGTTAGCCTTCAAATACTTTTATTCTTGTTGTATATATTTATCTCAACTCTAGTTATTCTGAGTCAAGTGTGCCTCCTACTGTTGTCATTAGCACATCTCATAAATTGAGTGAAATAGTAGGTAGGGTTACTGCCTAAATGGTCTTTAAATAGATAGATGTTGGCAAAAGTGGTAACTACTGCTGTTTTCTATTTTAATTTCAAATAACTCTTCCTGTACAACTGCATTATTGGTTAGTCTTCCTGAATCCTTTTTGAGCAGTGAGTCGTTCATCACCTCTTCACAGTTCAGGTAACATTGTGGTTAAAATGTGATGCCTTGCCCTGTTGCATTGTATATTTATGCAAAGCAATACTCTTATGCCAGAAGTAGCAAGAGTCACATAGTTGACTGTAAAAACCAAATCTTAGTGCTACCGTGTCATCCCTCTGAGGCCCTGTGTGAGTTGGTTTTATATCAAAATTGTCATTTAACTTCTGCTTTACAGAACAGTACAGTCACTTGCTGGACTGCAAAGTCTTGTATCTAGAATTATTGTTCTGGGTTATGCCATTCAAATTAGTAACTTCTCTAATAGGAACGTGTGCTTGGTGATACGGAGGTAAACTGGGCTCTTTTTTGAACTCTATATTTGTCAGGCATTTGAAGGCTTATCTTCTTTCGTTTGGACAGTGTGTTCCCTTAAAGGCAGCACAATTTATCAACTGTTATTAGAAAGATATTTGCATTGGTTGGAAATCCATTCCTGGTAAACTGTGTACATTGGAGAACAGCACCGCTTGTCTGGTATGTGCTGCATCCCTCCTGTGCTTTGTGTTCTTTCACAGAAAGGGTGGGTTTGTCAGTCAGCAGATACAATTCACAAATGTGTTGCCTTGCTGATACGTTGCTCTGCCATTCTTACTCTGGCTCCAGCGCAGTGGTAGTCAGGTTGTTGTGCTTAACAGGTGAGCTGCTGAAGGAGAAAAGGAGCTTGAGGGCTCTCCCTAAACAACATAGAGCATCTGGGGGTAAGAAATGAGTTTGACAGGTGGAAGTGGTGCAAGAAGTGTTTGTTCTGGTTCCTGCTTGGAGGGGAAACTGAATGTGAATTTGGCTGCCTGTAGTTATAAATCACCTGTGAAATAAATTGATGCAGGGTTACATGTGTGCAATTCTGTTGCAGATGTTTAACTATAGACTAAGTGTGGTGTACAAGCACTTCAGCTTACAAATATATTTTTCTTCTCATTGGCAGTAGCACTGAAAAATTACTTGGGAACAAGCATAAGGCCATAATTGAATATGAACCCTGAGATTCTGTAGTGCACTCTGGTAAAATGATAATGCAACTGGTTGTCAATTTGTTACAGGAAGCAGTGAGGTGCTAAATAATATTTCCATCTGTCAGAATTTGTCTGAGTCTAACAATGTTAACTTAAAACTCACAGTGCAGGAAGTTGTTTGGATATGGTGTATATCTTCTTTTTTTTGGGAGCCCCCGGTGGTCTAGGGGAAAAGACACTGCACTGTCACTGCAGAGACCCGGGTTCGATTCCCAGTCGGGGCCCCTCCCCGGGCAGATGGAGCTCGTTAGCCCTGTAAGGCAATCCATCTACGTCCTGAGGACCTCGCTGCCA
>NW_020955218.1:3290932-3316237 GCF_003031625.1 Empidonax traillii | reverse complement strand
CGCACACTGTGTCTCACCTAAAAAATCCAATGCGCAGGCTGGAAGGTGTAAAGACCTTCCCCGGTTCTTTGTTCGCGAAGAGACTGGCCATTATTATATCTTCTTTTAGTGACACTTCAGATTTAACTATGCCTATCTTTATCTCGTAGACTTAAAGCTATATTTAATAGTGATTTTTGGGTCAGCAGACAACAATGGAATGTAGTTTCTATACTCTGGAGTATAGACTCCAATACAGGCTCACCGTGATAAATATCAGCTTGCTGAAGTTGATGTTTAATTCTTTAAATTCTCTTTGCTTTCTGGACTGGCTGAGCTGAGCTGAGAATGTCAGACTTGAACGTGCAGCTTCTGAAACAACCAAAAAAGGTCTTGTATCATATAACTGTGGCATCCTGTAGTGTCTTTTTTTTTTTTTTTTTAAGGCTGGTTGTATATTGCTCACTAGGAGGCCTGACTGCAGAGACGCTGGCTCTGATGCATGATTGTGTAGCTACATTAAGGCAAAATCAAAAACCAGATCAAGACCTTTCTGCAGTGAGAGGAAGCTGTGGAGTGTGGACCTGGAATTTACTGTCAAGTGCTATTGGGAAAAGATTACGTTCTGCTAGTTCTGGAGAAATAGTCGGCATCCTGAAACAGCCATGCCTTCTTTGACAGCTCTGTCTGTGGTTACGTTTTGAATATTTAAAAAGACGCTTTATAAGACTTCTGCTGGGAGATCGAGTCTAATGTAGTATGGTGGCTCCCATGCCTACCTAGTGCTTCACATCCATGTTTTTAACACTGTACTAGTCTGTGAGCAGAATTAGGTGTGGCTGCAGCAGCAGTGTGCCTTCTGTTCATGACTGCTCCTGGGTCAGATGCATAATTGTCACAAATGTAGATTAAAGCAAGATATGTGACAATCTGTGAACAACCTGCTGCCCTTATTAGCTCTTCTTCTGTTTTCAGCTCTACAATTTCCAAAATACTGATAGTAAAAAGCTGTAAAACCTAAGTGTACAATGGGTTTATATAGTACTTTCAGATTACACTGGATTTCCAAGTGTCTTGAGGTGTGTGCACATGAGAACCTTGAAATTTGGTGCAGTAAGGTCTAAATTTTCATTGGTTTTCTATGTCATAGGGTAGAACAAGTTACTGGTACTTAGGGGCTTCAAATCTCTGATGTGAAAGTTTCTCCTTTGGCTAAAGAACAAAACCCAGCCATATTCCGGAGTGTTTGTGCTGTAATTGATACAATTGACAACTTGATAAATGACATGGGAAAGGAGCCAGACTAATTACCTGCAGAAGTATAAACAGTGGTCAGGCTCCCTCAGATTTGACAAAGGTGACCCTGAAAGAGAGAAGGGAGCTTTAAAGTACATTCTGGAGCTGCAGCTGTTAGGAGACCGCTACTTAGGAAAATAATCTTACCTCAAAGGGATATCACTTTTGGAGATGGCTGTGGTTCAATTTGTAACTGGCTGATTGTGAGGCAATAAAGATAATCGGATAAGTACATTCTGAAAATGCAGCATTTTTTTATGGGAATAAACAGGCTCTTATTTGTCAGTTTGTGTGGGTTTGAGAAGGGCAGAATTAAATCCTTTAAATGAGATTTGTTTTGGGCTGTTGTGCTTTAAAACACTTAGCTTTGTAACTAAACTTTTGAGAGGTAAGGAAAAATACCAGGACCATGATCTTTTTTTCTGAAAGGGGGGAAAAAAACCCTTTGCCTGATAAAAGCTCCCTGGAGACATCCTGTGTGGAGTCCTTTGAGAGCTGTCTAGCAAGAGTAATAAATAAAACAAGCAGTAATAGATCTGTGGTAGTCTCCATGGATGCAGCACATGGTACAGTGCAGTTTCAGTACCTTTTGGTTAGCAACATCCGTCTGGGTCATGTGTTCTCTACCTTATTTTGTCATTGTTGGCTTTGTTTCGTACATTCCATGCTCGTTGAACATCCCAGCTCTGACTGACCCCCAGGTTCTCCACACTGCATGGGACAGAGTTTGTGCAAGGCAGTGACAGCCTCGATGCTTCCTGTCATGCGTCTCCTCAGAAACTCATTTCCTGTAAAGGTTACCAACCTTTTTTTTTTTTTTTCGAGACTACTAATTTGTTCTTTTAACTCAGGGTTGACTTGAAATGAAAGTTGAGTATTTTTCAGTTTTAGCCTTTAAGTTCACATTTTCAACTTAGTCTACGTAATGGATGTAACATTTGAGTTATAAGGAAGATAATAAATATCATGTAAGTTTGCAGTGCTCCTGCAGCTGGGCAGAGGACTTGCTCTTGGCAGAGCATGTGCTTGTGGTGTTTTTTTTTTGTGTTTTTTTTTTTTTTTTTTTTTTTTTTTTTTTTTTTTTTTTTTTTTTTTTTTTTTTTTTTTTTTTTTTTTTTTTTTTTTTTTTTTTTTTTTTTTTTTTTTTTTTTTTTTTTTTTTTTTTTTTTACTGTTTTTGACCTTAAGACTTTAGATAATGATACCATGGTTTTAACTTGATCATAATGTGTGTACACCATGTCTGGAAAAACACTCTTCCAGTATACTTGAAACAATTTCTCTTCTACATAGGAGGATTTGTAGTGCTGAAAATCGATTTCTTGGAGTAGTTGAAGGCTTTTATCTAACATGAACCATCTGCAAATCTTTTCAAGTCTAGTGTATAAATTTGTGTCGAGATAAATGAGACTCAGATTTTATACTGGCTTGATAAGTATTTTTGTGGAAGCTGCTTATAGTCCCTAGAACTGTCTTACAGCTTATTTCGACAATCATTTAGGGTATGTACTGAATCTTACTCAAAGAGTGTTAGAGTTATTTTATGGTCAAGATACCACAGATATCCTTCTTTCTACCCTTTTTCCAGCTTCCTCAGTATATTTGCAAGTTGTCATACCAGCATTTCTCAGTGTGTGGTTTTGATTTCCTTCGTTCCACTTGGGAGAGCTAGGGGAAGGGAAGAAGTGACTAGGATTGAATCTATGCCTCACATGAGGTCATCTTTGAGAGAGGGAGCTTGTTCACTTCTTGTCTTGTGGGCACAACCTGGAGAACGCTCCTGGACTCCATGCTGCAGAGGAGAAACTTTGTGTTAATAATGTTCTATGCTATGCAGTCCTCTTGACCCAAAAGGAGAT
Source organism: Empidonax traillii (assembly GCF_003031625.1). Taxonomy (NCBI): domain Eukaryota; kingdom Metazoa; phylum Chordata; class Aves; order Passeriformes; family Tyrannidae; genus Empidonax; species Empidonax traillii. The sequence continues at coordinate 3,313,104 of NW_020955218.1, read as the reverse complement.
CCATGCAGCAAGATCATCACAGGTGTTGCCAGATGTCTTTTCTAAGCCAGAATAAAATAACTGGGATGGAATGCAGTGACCAGGATTCAGATTCAGTTCTCAAACATACTTCTGAACTTCATCTCAGTTGTCATTTTCACCTTGTGGTGGCAGGTGCGTTGCACATACCCAGATTATTCTGAAGCACTTACAGATTTGCCTGGGGTATTCTAAGCAGCACTGTGTTACTTTGCCTGGATCACAAGAAAATGAAGATGCTCTCTGTTTATTTTTTGGCAAAGGAAACTGCAGCCTGATAAACTCGGAACTGGTGGTGTTAGAATATCATAGCCTTCCACAAGCTATGGAAGTATTACTATGTATCTAAAGCAGTAAGCAGCTTTTATGAGGATAACTCATTCTAAATCACTCAGAGGGACAAACTGCTAAGTTTGTGTTTGTCCTTTTCGGTCTAAGCAGAACCTTTGGGAGTGCTGCCTGTATACTTAGAATCTAGAAATCCTCCAGGAAGTATAATGGTGGCTGTCTACCTTGTAACTAAAATATCCATAAGTTTTCAAAGTGATGTGTCAAAGACACTGGAATGAATGTGTTTTAATCAGAGGATGCCTTTTTTTTTTTTTGGTCCTCTATATACCTGAGAACAGGATTCTGAAGTGATCTGGTTCATCTGTTGACAATGATATCAGCAACCTGTGGGCAGCAATCCACTGAAGTATCTGCTCTCAGGACACACAGGTGGTTGGTAGGACTCCTTCTAGCATGCTACCAGTAAGATTAAAACTCAGAGGAAGCTTTGGCAACTCTGATAGCATCCACATCACAAGTTGGATTTTGAGCCATAATCCGGAATGATTCTGATCCTATTGCCTTTGTTAAATAAGCAGTCATTGGTAGAACCTTTCAGTAGCTATCCATTGAACTTCTGCTTTTCTGCTATAGTAAGATAGCAGATGGTGTGGAAAATAAGCTTTATTAGATCTCTTATGTGAGGTAGAAGCTCTGTTGTTTCTGTTTGGCTGTTCTGGATCATCGTTTTCATCTGCATGTTTCAGTCATTTCTAGTTTCATTGCATCAGTAGTTGAAGATAGTTCTGATAACAGATTTGGGACTAGCCACAGAAAGCAGGAAACTAGAAATGGAAAACCCCAATTATGTGATTGTGAATTTATTGCAACCATTTAAAAGATTTTGAAAAGAATAGGAGTTCTGATCTCTTTGTATATAATTGGGGCAAATCTCAAACAGCCATGCTGAACTAAATGAAAAGACAAAGCTGATCCCAGCAGTTATGTATGTTTTGTCTGGGTTTGGCCAGTTAGTGGAGTCTTATGATAGTTTAAAACCATCCAACTGATGGGGTTACCCAGTTTTCCTTGGACATTTTCCTCTTAGGGCAACCTGTGAGTTGTTTCTTTGCTGATGGTTGCTGGCAAGTTCATGACCCCTGCCTGAATGTTTTTTTGACCGCTTCTATCCTGGGATAGACTAATGATATACGAACAAAACCCCAGGAATATTGCTATTAAAAGCTTCAGCATATCCAGGCTGATTATCTTAAGGATCTGCAAATCTGTGTGCAGTTATGTAATATGCATCTGTTAATGACAATTTCTGAACTGTTAGCAGGTTTTGCTTAAATGTTGCAAAATGTTACCATGTCTGTTTTCAAATCTGCTCCTTTTAAATGAGACTTTTATTCTTACAAATATTTTCCAACATAGAACTATATTTGGTTTGTCTCATTCTTTATTCAGCTGCTTATGGTATGCTTTCATTTGGGAAATGTAGATTGTCTGTCTAGAAAATGCAAGATGCTAAGTGTGCTCTGTTTTGCTGTAGCTGATTTGGACTCAGTCTGAGTCCTCTTTAAAGAAAAAAATGTGATAAGTGAGACAACTTGAGTTAGAGAGTTCTTGAACCAGTCTGTTAAGTATCCTGCAGTAAGAAATACTGCCTGAAAAGTGATTGGTGTTTTTTTTTTTTTTTTAAATATTGCCCTCTCTGGATGTAGACAAGTAGAGATTGACAATATGTAGAATGCTCTTTTAGAGCATGTTTTTTGTTTGCATTTATCATCATTTGAGGCTTAGTGGGTTGTTAGGTTTGCCAGGAACAGTGTGCTAAAAGCGGCAAAACTGGAGAAATGTCTGATACAAAAATAAGACTTTAGTTTTAGAATGTTTTTTTCTTTTTTTTTTTTTTTTTCCTGTGGCTTTCTCTACTTCCTTTATGTTCATCTTGAGCTTCTTTCTGCAGACTCAAAAGCAGAAATGCATTTTAGGTTATCTCTGCCCGGGGGAGGGAGGTGGTGAATTATACAGGGCACTTGAATTTGAAATTTTTTGCCTCTTGATGGCAACTGTGAGCCAGTTAAGGTGATAGTAGGATGTCATCTGCTGATCTTATTGTACAAGCCTGAACATGTCTGACAGGTTCTGTATTTACCCTTGGGAACCAAAAAAGAAAAAAGGTGAAGAGTTCTAGGGAGCTGCTGAAGACATAAATGTAGTACCTGAGTGTTTCCTATACCTGAAGATCTGTCATAAGCTGCCTTTAATACTCAAGTTTCCTTCAAGCATTTCAGTGCAACTGAACATGACTAAGTGCAGATAATAACACTTACTCCAGATAGGAAAAATAGCCAGTTGCCTTGTCTATATCTTGGGGCTGTGGTTCAGTAAAAATGTTTTTCTTCCTCCCAGTATGAAATCTTCTCAAATTTGGGTGAATCCCAAAAAACTTACCAGAGCTGAGGTTTGATTTATTGGTGTTGGAGACTCTCAAACCTGTTACTGTTTATGACTTAAGTAGCTTCTTCTAAGCAACTTTGAGAGTTGAGAAGGCGTTTGCAAGACAAGATGAGGAATAGCAAAAAACCTTGTTTCTTAGGATGTATATAACATTTTAAAGTTTTAGGACCAAGCCAGTTTAAAACAGTGAATTGATTGCTATGAATGGCTGTTTCATGAAAGTATCATTAATATAATACTTACATTAAAGTTTGTGGGTTTCTTCACTGCTTTTTGCCGAAACACCTTCCTCTGTATTCTTAGATTAGTAATAACTTACTGAATAAGGTACCTACTGTTGACATGCCTCAGTTTATCTTTTTTTTACAAACTTGCAGATAAAATAATTATGTAATATTCGTGAACATATAAAATCATTTATGTATGTATTCAGACTTTGAGCTGAAGAAGGACAGCAGTCAGTAATGATGAGCATTTTGTTGTGGTTTTTTTAGTATTTTGTAATAGATTGGGAACCCGCACGTTTCATCTTTGTGGCCGTAATTTAGATATTTGAAAGTGTTTTTTTTTGGAACTGGAGAAACCTCCAGCATCTCTGGCCTAGTTAGTGGTATATGATGAACTGTTCCAGAAGATTTTCTGGATCAGTTTTCTTAGATATACAGTTGAATAGGTCTAAAGTATGGAGTTGAACAAGAGTGAGAAAAACTTTGTAGAGTCTCACTGCTCCAAATGTAGAGATTTTGGGAAAACTCCCAATGTACTAAAGCTGTAAATGGCTTCTGCTTGATAAACCCATACTGTAAAATCCCATTATTCCTTGGCTTCTGCAAGAACTCTGGAAATCCTTTCTTCATGTTAGAAAACTACAACTAATGCACAGTGGTGAATCAAAGAAATGGTTCAGTTTTGTGAAGAAAGCTTAAGTTGCTTTTAGATTAGGTCAGGCTAACCAGAGGAAGTAAGCCAGGATCAGCTGTGCTAAAGGAGCTGGCTGTACTTTCAACATCAGCAAAATAATTCCCCAAATTCTTTTTGTGTTAGCCTCTGTTATTTAATGTTTTTGCTGGTTGGTGTTCTGAATTGTTTAACTGAAGGTTTGCTTTGTTGCAGTTCTACAGTGGTTTGACCTCTGTCAGAAAACAGTAGTGGCTTCTAATGTGGCAGGTCTTAAAATAATACCAAATTTCCGAACTACACTTATGATGTGTGATTGTTCTGTTGTAGCATGTCTAAAACTGTGTGTTGCTCAACTTCTGGTCTTGATAACTTCTCGCAACAAGCCACATGGTTCGGGTAAACTTGTGAGATTTGAAGGAGTGCAGCTACGTTATTTAAATAACTGATAAATGCCAGGTAATGACGCAACTGATAAGCATGTTAAGTAAGTTGGTGTGGATGACTGCAGCTAAAAAGCAGCAGGCTGTGAGCAAAGCGATGTTTTAAGTATAATTTGTCACTTAAGAGGAGTATGAAATGCAAGGAAGTTGGCATTGGAATTTAGAATGGAAAGAATGAGTTGGGTGATGATGCAGAAAACTATTTTCCACTTTCCCTTTGACTTCTGTCCTTATCTTCTCTGGCATTAATATTCAGGGAAATGGTATCTTTTGTTTCTCTTGTTCCTGTGTGGGAATGGTAATTGTTCTGGCTTCTTACCTGTTCCAGAAGTATTGTCATTCCTCCCCGCCACCAAAACAGTGTATCAGTCATTGCCAGTGTCGGTTTTTGCTTGATTTTCTAACTTTGGTCTTCCTGAGTCCTCCTGTGGTCCCTGTATAGGCCATCTGGCAAAACAAGGATTTTTATTTTTGTATTTTTTTGTCTGCACTGTGGAACGAAGCAGATTTTGTATCTGTGTTCAGCTACCCTATGTAAAAGAATAATGGGTATGTTTAAAACCTGCCTCTAAATCTTGACTCCTGGAACCGCCTCTTCCAAACTTAGATTTTCCAGCTGGTAAATCAATCTTATCCGTGGAAATGTGCTTAGTGTTCTCTTGGGAATTTGCCTTATACTCTTGCATTCTCCCTTCCCCCTTCTCAAGCCAAATTTCTTTCCAGGAAGGGAAAAAAAATCCATGGACTAGATTGAGCTTCAGCTGAATAGGGTGTCTCATTTCAGATATACTTTCTGCAGCTACTCAAATGACCAAAACATAAGTGACAGCTGAGTTGTCTGTTTGTCATGGGTCAAGGGCAGTCCAACTCAGCAGTTTCCCTTTCCTCTTCCCTGAGTTGTGTTTGGAAGCAGGAGTGATTTGCCGTTCTATATAGTCATCCTCTTGTCATGAAGACCAGATGGAAATACATCAGTTATTTCATGTATAAATACTCAGTCCGACAGCTGTGAGTTCATCAGGAGTCACTGGGATCACAAGCTGGTGACCAGATTGTTAGTTTAGAGGACCATGAGCATTACTCTAAAAACTGTCCTGTGAGGCTGTTAGAAATAGTCTAAGAGTCACTTAAAGAAGAAAGAATGAAGCTGAGCCATTTAAATGCAAATTCCTTTTTCAGATAAAGTTATAATTCTTTTTCTAGAGTATTACAGAAGTCCTCTTATACTGATGATAAAGTTTCATCCACTGGTCCCGTATTTTACTGATGTTCCTAAAGTGGCTAAAGAGTTGCTCTAAACTCTACTTGTCTTCTTTCCCTCTGTAGTTTATTAGGTAAGAATATTTATCCAGACTTGCCCCCTGGTCTTTTGGCCAGATGATAATGTTTCAATATGGATTTCTAGCAAAAAAGCTGAGAAACCTATGTGATCCTAAGTAACAACAAATCAAATGTAATGAGAGTTGAAATAAATTTACTTGATACTGATAATTGAGGGGGTTAACTTGATTTTGCAGATTGCAGAGGATTTTTGCTGCCATCCATGTGTGAATAAGGCTATTTATTCCAATGACATTGAGAAAGAGGGGAGGGAAGTGGGGGAGTCTGCCAGTGGCCATTGGCTGTTTGGTTGCAAAATGCAATGTGTTGCATGGGCTGCTGAGCATAATGTGAAACAAAGTGCCGTAAAAAAGCCGTTGAGTGCTAAGTCCACGACTGAAAAACACTTAAATGGGAGAATGGGCATGGTCATTAACTTATAATAGCTTGTGTGCAGAAAACTAATGTAAAGCAAGGCTGTAGTTCTTGATTACTGAAGACTGCACTGCATAGGGCTAAAACTGGATTGGAAATAAAACAAAAATTTGCAATAACTGCGGACTGCTAAAAAAGCATAAACAAAAGGGGGAAATTGGCCTGAGTTTAGTGAAACCAGCTGTTTCTCAAACCTTGAGAAGAGCCATGTTTGTTGCTCAGGAAAACTTTCTCAATCAATGGGGTAGCTCTGATATTTTTAATGTCTGTGGTTAATACTTGTAGACAGCAGAACAGTAGGGAGCCCCTGGTGGTGCAGTGGTTAAGGACGTGGCACTGTCACCGCAGAGACCCGGGTTCGATTCCCGGTCAGGGCCACTCCCCGGGCAGATGGAGCTCGTTAGCCCTGTAAGGCAATCCATCCACGTCCTGAGGACCTTGCTGCCACTGTCTAAGCTCGCTTGGCCCCGGCAGATGAACCTCAGGATTAAAGGGTGGGCTCAGTTCCGCGCACACTGTGTCTCACCTAAAAAATCCAATGCGCAGGCTGGAAGGTGTAAAGACCTTCCCCGGTTCTTCGTTCGCGAAGACTGGCCATTATTTAAATGCAGTTGACCACACTGGGGGCTCGTAGTCTCTGCAGGGCTTAAAAAGGTAATGCCTCAAAACAACCCACCAAAAACCCCAAAAGAAAACCCCAAAGCATTGTCTGGTTGAGTTGCTTTGTCTGCACAGATCTCACTTTTGCTTCCAGGTACATGGGTTTTCAGAAATGGTTTTCTTCTGGCTTGCAGAATTCCATAATGCAGTGCCTGTGCAATAGAAGCATATGAAGCCAGTATAGCATTGATTGCAGCTCTGTGGGTTTGGGGAGTCCAGAGGGAGCTGGGGAGGCAGAAGCTGTCCTGGAGCCCTTTAATGAGGATTTTGTGACCTTTCAATTGCATGTGTGGAAACTTCTCTTGTGTTTGAGTCCATGCTGTTGGTCTAGATGCCAGGAACTGAGAACATGCTTTCCTTTGACATATTGATGGTGTTTGTGGATATGTATACTTGTTAGGAAGTCTGCAACACTGCTTCAGAATCATGGTAGACTTCAGTGTTTCCTGTTCTCTGACTTTCTGTAAAATAACTTGTCTGAGATGGGTCATATTCTGAAAAATGTTGGTGTTTTTTCAGCCGTACATTGGTGTGTGATCTCTTGTTTTGGTGACAATGTGCTAGGAAATTTTTCATCTGGAACCTCATCTGAATGGTCATTTTTCTATAATGTCAGGTTTACAGTTTGAGAGTCTGAGAGTCCTCAACGTGTGCTCACAGAAATAGCAAATACAGCAGTTAGCCTGACTGTGTTCTCTGGGATTTGAACAGTCTGTTAGACGTGCCAGAGTGGCAAAATATCTTGAGCTTTGAATGATGACTTCTATCAAGCAGAGATCAAGGGTCGTGGTGCTGTGCACTTTGGCACATCGTGGGACACACTCACCAAAGATAAGAGGGGTTGACTGTCTTAGTGGGGAAATCGAGCTGAATTAGTTTCCATTTTTATCAGTTTAGTTTTCACTTCTTTGTAAGCATCTGTGGCTGGTTTAATTTAGTTCTTCCTGAATGGTGGAAGCACAGAGACAGTTTGTATCCGACCACATGTTCATATGAACTCAGAATATCTGATACTGTCGTGACTGGTGATGGTGTAACTTGAAGACTCCAAATAACAGCACTTTGGTAGTAATGGGATGTGTTGGTTTGGGTTTGGCTCAGGGGTTTTTTTGTTTGTTTTGAGGTTTTTGTTTATTTTTTATCCTGTTCCTTTTGAATTCCTTGTCATTGTTTTCGTTCTGTGTTCCTACGTGATTCCTGCTGTAGCATCAACGGAAAAAAAGGTTGATTGGATAAGGAATCTTGGTTTACAAGTTACAAGTCGTGTAACTTGGCTTCTAATTCAATGTCTGACTAATGATACTGTATAAGTTAACTGCAGGGACCCAGCCGATTATTCCATGACAAGTATACCAGTTTCCATGAAAAAAGTGATGCAGGATAAGGAGAGAAGAAGGCTTCCCCATGGACTTGAGAGGCACTGCAGCTGCTTTCCACAGTTGTTACTGATGTGGGGCAGTATTAGGTTTTTATGCCTTATAGGTTGTGGATGTCCAGTGTGGTTTTCTTTGATCCTGAGGGTCAAGGAGATGATGTGTATTGTCTTGTCTCCTACTTTGCTGTTTGCCCTTGTCTTCTCCTAAGCAGTAAACTTATCCCTCTGCATCAATTGTGGATCCAGTTTGGATATTGCAGCTGTGGAGCTTTGCATGGAAAACACCTTCTGGAGTTACTTAGGTGGTTCAAAGGATGGAGGAGCTTCACACGTTTGTGTTTGGAGTGTTGTGCTTCAGAAAATGCATCAGTTTTTCTGGTTTTATTCAGAAAAGGATCTGCAAATGAAGCAATAGTTGCTGGCTTTTTTCAGTAACTCTGTTCTAAAAACTTTGGAGGGTTAAGTTCTCATGCCATGAGGTGATATGAAGAGACATCTTGCTTACTTTTGCAGCCCCTCTGGGTGTTGCTGTCAAAATCCTACCAAGACAATTTTGTATTTGAATGTTCAGTCTGAGACTTGGTGACAATGCCTAAAATGTTGGTTAAAATTATTCAGAAGCTACACATATCTGTAATTCTTTGCATTACCACCCATCAGTTGGCATGATGTGCCAGTTGATACTTATTTTTACTTCTGAAAGTATGAAAATCAGCATATTTGTTTTTGGTTTTCATTCTGGGCTGGATTCCTTCAATAGAAGTGCTGACCTTAATCTAAGGAACAATGTGAGTCTTTTTCCAGGCGAGCTGGAAATACCCTAGAAATAAGTGTTGTCTGATGCCATGAAACCCACCGGTTTGAACCTGGACTGCAGTGTAATGGAGGAGTGTGTGTGAGGGCCCAGAGCTGAGCAGTCAGTGGTGTGTGTTGGGTGTGCAGGGTGGGTGCAGCAGGCACTGACCACGGCTGTCAGTCGGGTGTTCTCTCCTCCTGACGGTGGGAGTGCAGCTCGCTCGGCCAGTGCTGGGGAGCTGCGTCCTGAGCTCTGTTGCTGCACTTTTTGGGCTGCACAGTGAGCGAGGCAGATTGAGGGCAGCTCTGGAGCATAAGTATGTATCCATCCTGCAATTTGGCTCTGGAAGGGTCTGTAATTTTACAAGCCGTCTTTGGAAGAAATGTGTTGTTAATACTCTATATTTACCTAGGGGCCATCTACTGTTAAACTCTTTATTGGGACTCGTGGGACTGATACATTAGGTAGCACCACTTAAATTTGATTTCTGTCGTAAGATCCTGTTTTCAGTTGCGCAACTGGTGTGTATCTTAACCACCTGGGCTGCAAGTTTTCAAGCCAAGTGACTGTTTTGAGCTTAATTGTTTAAGAAGCTTCAGCCAAGGTGTTACAGATGCTTCAGAGAAAAACTGAAGGCTTGCTTTATTGCATCCATTGGCACTGGAAGCTTTTGCACTTCAGAGCTGTGAAGCAGGGACCTAAAAGCAGTGTTGAGACAGGTGTGTTGTCTTTACCCTGAAGAAGTATTTCCAAGCAAAGAGTTTTCAGAGAATAAAACTTTAAAATAAGTGACATTTTCTGGATTAGACTTACTTGGAAACTGTCTTTTTTTAAACTCTAAAGACTTGATCCACGATGTAGCCTGTGAATAGTCTGTGTGAGCCTCCATATGATGCCATATGAAGCAATTTGTTCAACTTACACTGTGTGTTGGCTTGGTTTTACAAATGCATAATTACTCTTTGTACAGCTTTCCCATCCTGAGGGTTTGACTTGCATATGCTGTACAATGTAATTCAGTTCACTTGTTTGTGTTGCAACTGTTTAAGTGGGTAAATTTTAGTATCCTCAGAAATTGCTTGCTTCTCATTAAGCAAGTTTCTAGAGAAACAGGAATTGAAGTTTTCAAGTAGAAAATGTTTCTTGGAACAGCAGCCTCTGTATTTGCGCAAGCAGCAGACTTTGCAGCTCTTCAGTGTCCAGATGTGGAGAACTAGGTTTGGTACTGATATGTTGTAATTAGTCTGATGGAAGCATCTGTGAAAATACTGCTCAAATGAATTTAGCTGTAGTTAAATGCAATTCTTGAAAGTGAATTTTTTTTATTGTTTTGAAAGCAAATGCCCTTGTTTGCTTTCTTATCAGCCTTGAGGGAAAAAATGATATAGATAGAATGGAATATATAATTTTATTTTTTACTAGATTTAGCCATTATCTTTATTTTTTTTGGTCTGGTGTATTTTAAAATACGGAAGTTTGTATATTTACAGTTTGTTCTTTTTAAATACCTTTTGGACTTTTCACTTGAAATTGGAAGTTCAGGGTTTAAGTGAAATAGGTCTACCAGCAAACAATTGTTATACAGAAGGCTGAGTTAGGTCAATGCTTGTGCTGTGGTGTTTTTTTTTTTTTTTTTATGAATAGTAGTCATGACTGTTCAGAAGGAGGAGGAAAATAAAAGTCCAAAGAAAAATATATAAAGTATATAAATGAAACAACTGCAAAAAAATCTATAAACATTCTAAACATAGCTTTAATCAGAATAGTACTTGACTGCTTTTAGTTTTGTTTTAGTTTTTAGTATCTAAAACAATATATAGGAATTCCTTTTTAATTAGCTCAGAGCCAGGTCTGTGCTGTGTCTAATGTTGTTTGCCTTTCCTGGGAAGTGGAAACTTTAAAGTGCTTTGGAAGGAAGGATTGGCAGGAGCTCATAATAAGAAAAGGCAGTTATCCCTTGGATTGCCTGGAAACTGTTACCTTCAGTTTTTAAAAAGCAGTTCTGGGTGTAATTCTGGTAGGTAACTCTAATATCTTCTATGGTCTCCAGATTTTACCATGTTCTTACAATACCATCCCATTGCATTGCTTGTCTTTGAAAAGACGGTGAATTTTGGAGAAAAGCATCCTACTTCTACATAGCTGATCACTGCCAGGGGATCTCGTGTGAAGCCCTTATTTAGGCACAAGTACAGTGAAGTCAGCTGAGATAAGAAGAGTTCAGAGTGGCACAAATTTCAGTTTCCACCTCACGGCCTTATATGTGTGACTAATTCTGAAATGGAGCCACTTACACTGAGTCAGCAATTTAGTATGTTGAAAGTGCTCAAGCTATCTCAGTTTGGCTGGTGTTGAGCATTAATTTGCTCTGCAGATGTAGAGCCAAACCAAGTGGTTGTGGGGACCTTCAGCAGAAGGTGACTGAGTATGAACCAGGTCTATCTGAGAAAGCATACTTCGAAATAGGAAATGACAAGAAAGGTCTGTGAGATCCAACATGTGTTGGAAGCGTAGGAGAGATGAAAATAGCATCAAAAACCTCTCAGCCTCTGTAGCCAGAGTGCTCAGGGCAAGACCAAGTGGGGTGTGGGGGGGAACTGCAGTTCTTTGTTTGCAATGCAGTCTGGATTTTATTACTTGCCAACTGAAATCACAAGGGGGAATGTCTGTTTCTGATGGACAGATATGTTGCAACTCATTCTGAAGATGCCTGTTCATAAATTTTTCAGCCTGCTAAGAGCTTTGAAGATAGGACTGCAACTCTGAGACTGTGATTCATTTCTCCAGCTCCTGCTCATTGGATGATCTGTTGGTCTTTCACAATTGCAGGCTGTTAAGTATCGATGCTGGTGCAGTTAATTATAATTTTCGAGTTTTAACACTTGCTTCTCTGTACTGTAATATTATTGCTGGCTACTGAAGACTATTTCTAATACTTCTGAAGTGCTGCAGCAGCAGGTGCTTACACTTGGTCCTCATTTTTAGTTAGCAATTAGAGAACAAGGAGTTGTTACAATCCTCGTTTTCCCTCTCTGCCTCCTTTGAAATAATTCAGTTTTGTGGCCCAAACTAAGAAACTAGAAGATCTGAGCACAAAACCCTGTGTTAATAATAAGAAAACTGTCTTAGAAATTTTCTCATGTTTTGAGGATTTTAAGACTGTTCAATGACACTTTCACCTTTTGATCCCCTAGCAAAAGAGGTCTTAGAATTGGGCTCTCAAGGGATTATTTCACACAGCTGTCCCTTGAAAATGCTGACTTCTATGTTTGGATCATAGCCATTCCGTGGAAAAATTATTTTATATTGTAGTGGTGGGGTCTTAAAGAGGAAAAATTACAAAGCTACCTGACACTCTCCAAAAGTAATTGGTGAGGTAGCTCTAGATAGTAAGCATTCAAGCATTAGAATTTTTATGGCAAAGGTAATTAAGAAAATGTTGGAGTGGTAACAGAACCTCAAAGGAGCTAGTTCTCAGGTGCTTCCAGGCTGGTGCTTAAATGGCCTTGTCCTGCCTCTCTTCACATCCTGTTGCCAGGTAGTTGGACAGAAGGCTCTTATTCTGGAAATGAATATGGCTGCTCTGATAGGCATCTCTCCAGAGATTTGGCTGTGTCCTGTCTCTGCCTGTGAAAAAGGGGGCTTGTGTAGCCTTGGTTATCTCAAGAGCGGGGGAAGATAATTCTTTACTGACTCTTTGCAGCAGGAGTAAGCCTGTCTCCTTGTTAAAGAAGTATTTAGTGGATTTCAGGCTAAAACCAGATCTGTGTCTATTATCTTTATGATACTGTCTTTAGCTTAATTAGAATTGTTTTACTGGGATGTTGTTTGGAGTTGTGTGGTAGGGCAAGGAATTTAAATTAAACATAGATATGGAATGTCTCAAATCTACTTACCCACTCTTATCCCCACAGAAATGTAGTTTTTGCCAGTGAAGCAAGGGATGCAGTATCAGAACGCTTGTGCAGCTTTTCTGACAAACTACTTTCATTTGAATTCCAGCTTCCCTGGCTTTTCATGTATGCATACTTGCTGAACACATTAGGAGTGTGTTTCAGACACAGCCATGGTGCTACAGAGGTTTTCAGATATCTTTTTGGCTAAAGGAACTTTTTCAGTGTTCAAAACTCTGAATTATGGATCATTTTTGTATGTGATGCACATGCACAGACATCAGATATTTCGCTGTACAGAAAACAGTATTTGATTATTTTTAACTTTTTTATCCTTGGTTAATGGTTTTTAGTTCACAGCTGAAGTGAATTTTGAACTGCTTGTGGACTTCTTCAGTGGGACAAAGCAGGAGGTAAATGGAAAACAAGAAAGCCTGCTTACAGGTTGTAATGACCTATTTAAGGCAGGCCCCTTGGACCATGACATGCCCAGGCATTATAGTTCATCTTCAAGAAACTCCTTAAGTGTTCCTGTTCAAAGAGTTGAAACAGAGTGGCACCAGCCCAAGGACGGACAGTATGTGACTGAAGCACAATGTCATGAGAAACAGCCATTTGGGATAAGCTGTAGCAGTATGAATAGCTGACTCATAGATAGGCTGAGTATCTGTGGTCTTCTGGGTCATGGTTGGTCTTCTGGTAGTGCAGGATATTTCCAGTAGTATTCTGCAGGAAATAAACTTGGATTAATAGAGAATAGCCTTGCCAATGGGAGTGCGAGATGTGTAGTCCCCAAATTCCAAGGAAAAAAAAAAGTCCTAAATGTTCATTTTAAACTTCCTCTGGTGCTTTTCCCTACCTGTTTGCTTTGTGTCCCTTTGGAGATTACTCTTTTGATAATCTTTCATTTCATCTGTTCTACAACACTGAATTTTAGTTGTCAAAGCCTTTTCTTGCAGATCAGTCCAACACTGAAGGGTTTTGTGTTTATTTTCCTTTTCCCCTTCAACATCTGTAAAGATAATCCGTTTATGTCTAAGGTGTGAATGTTATTACTTTGGTTACTGTACAGCAAAACCTTTGCTGTTTTTATGTATTGTATCCTGTGTTGCTTTAGGTGACAGGAGCCAACTGGTCCCTCTATCTGCATTTCAATTACACTTTTTCTCTTATATTTTAACTCATTCAAAAACTATTCAGGATTGAACCCTAAAGCCAATTAAGTTTGTGGATGCAGAGTATGATTCACCACGTCAGTTTTCTTAGTTGTTCATCTTACCACTTGCTTACTGTTAAATATTTGAATGTTTTCTTTCTCCTGACTCAGCTATGCTTGATTTCTTTGCTCTGTGAAAGATAACATGCATATTTTTAAATTTACGTATTAGTGGTATGTTTGACACTGTCTGAACTATTTCTAATTTTGGGAGTAGCTTTTTAGATCTACATCGTGTATGGTCTTTGCCAAGGAAGATGTACACTGTGTCTTGTTGGAATAAGCATCTCTGGTGTGTAAAGTGTTATTGTGAAAGTCTACAACAGACATGCAAAGGATGCCAGAAACTGATTTCATAAGTCAGCCTTCTGGGTAAGGATGGAAGAATTATTAATGCTCCCCTTTATGAGGAGCCTGGGATGAAGATGGGCATTCTGGGAGATCATAGGAGAATTACACCACCGATGCAGTGATGCTTAAAAAATTTAACAAGTGCCCCTCTGAGGTGTTTTAGAACTTGCTAATACTTGTATTTGTGCAAGGCATTCCTGAGTCCTCATCTAAAACACAAATTTTGGTCACCCCATAGAATTCATGGTTTCTGGATCTCTTCAGTCTTTCCCTACAGGAGATCCCTTTTTGATTCCTTCTGTCTTGCAAGAACATGCAGAACATCTGGCAGTTATCTGAGGGTGTGTTGTTTTTTTTTTTTTTTTTAAGGATCTGTGAAGGATCTCTGAATGAGAGATCTGTCTCTGAATGAGAGATGTCTGGCATGGAGTTTTCTAGTGATTATTGTAAGGATTTTCTGTTGACTGCCAGTACTTGGCCTACACTTCGTATGTCATCCTGTCATAACTGATAGTAATCCAAAGTTTTGTGAATTAAATGAAGTACTGGTTTTGGATGTGCTTGCAGAAAAAGGGGAAGCTGGGAAGAGAAACTCCTGTGGTGTGATCAGGCTGCATATGTGATGCCTGTATGGATGGTGGAGCCAACGTGTGCTGTGGCTGATGAGAGTTCATTTTCCAGCAGGGGAGTGCAGGGAGGCAGCCTTGCAGGGTCTGCTGCTTCAGTATCTGCCTCCAGGCTTTGTGCTGAGATTTTTGCCAGTCAGAAGCACAGGAGCATGACTAGTTCTTGTTTACCCCTACTTTGATCATTCCTAGTAAATCTTTGGAGTCATTTTAACACTTCTGTGTGGTTTTCAACCGGGATATTGATGCAACTTTTCATCATGCCGAAAAGTGGATATGGCTAACTCTTCCTGTTTGTCATCAGCTTTGTGAAGTATATGGCATGAAGAATTGTAGTGTGTTTTTGATTCTCTAAATTGATTTGCCTTTATCAGAATTGCTGAAGTGTTTACCCTAATGTTCTAGATATTTACCTACTTGTAAAAGGACTCATGGTCCTACAGAAACTTGTCAAACGAAAAGACCTATAATTGCACTTTTAATGCAATGGGTTAATAAAACTGTAAGGTAAACAGAATGGATTGTGGAGAAGGCTTTTTTTCCTGAAGTATTGTCACTCTTGAATGGAGAACTGGATTTTCATAGTAAAATTAAACTGAGATGATTGGATGTACATTCCCTCTCACTGACAAAACAATCAGTTCAGTGAAAAATGAGAACTGACGTGAGCTTGAAAACTTTTAATGAGGCATCTGAGCCAAGTGACAAGATGGTCCAGCTGGTTAATGGCTCATCAAGAATTCAGTTCAGCTAACACTTCAGTTCTCTAATAAGCTGTATGTAATAAGCATAAGCCTTATTGAGAACTGCTATCAGAAAGCAAACTTATCCATTTATCTTTCATGGATCAAATAATTTTAAAGTAAAAATAAATAAATGAGCTTTCTTTTTTTCTAATACTGAGCATTTTTATATAGCTCAGCATTTTGATTACTGTTCAGGCTCTCAGGATGGGTAAATTGAATAAAACTGTCAACCATTTTTTTGGAGGACATGTATGTAAGGAAACAAGTGCTGCCTAGAGCAACCCTAGAATAGAAATGACTGAAGCCTAAACAGTTGCTTACCATTCTTAGTCCAGATTCTTGAGGACCTGAAAGATTCCAGAGGAGGTCATGCCTAAGCTTAAGATTTCATATCTGCTGTTTAAAATTTTTTACTTACTGGTTTTGTGAAGAGCAAAGGAAAATACGTAGTAGATTTGATAAAGTATGAATATAGTTCTTAATTTACTCTGAAGCTACAATGTTGTTTTTATGTCTGTATTCTGAAGAGTGCAGGTTTCCCAAAGGGAACTGTGGGATTAGACGATGTATGATTAATCTTAGTCATTGTTTTCTTTGGAGGTGGCATTTGGGTCAGGTTTTAAGTTGGACCTACTCGTTTTGCCCATGGAGGTTGGTGCTTGTGTGAGAGAGTGAGGAGTAGTACACACATATAAGTGTGTGTATTCACACAGCTCTGGAAGGCAAGCTGGTGATTCAGTAGAGACTCACAGGTGGTAGTGTTTGGCTGATGTTTACCAATTTTAGTGGTAACCTAAAAATGGCACATGGTATCCCAGTGCAGTATTGTAGCACTGTGGTCATCTTCAGCTTTGCTAAAAATGAAACTACTGTAACAAAATAACTTTGTTATTGGGACTCATACGTTAAGACTGCTTGTGACCTCTTTTTATAAAGAAGAAACATGCTGATCTGCTGTTGTAGTGTTTCTCTGCATCTGTGTTCACGATGGGCATTGTGTTTGCCTGCTCCTTACACTTCTGCTCTTTGTTCCATGTAGAGAAGTGAGGCAGAATGGCTTCTTACCTCCCCAAATGAGTGGACTCCCCTCTAATGCAGTGTTCTGAACTTACTTCTTTGAAAGCATCTTTGGTTTTGCACATTCTCGTTACTCCTAACTGCTTGCTTCCTGAACAGCAATAACAGTATTAGCATAGACTTGTTCTGA
Source organism: Empidonax traillii (assembly GCF_003031625.1). Lineage (NCBI taxonomy): Eukaryota > Metazoa > Chordata > Aves > Passeriformes > Tyrannidae > Empidonax > Empidonax traillii. Next base: position 3,296,385 of record NW_020955218.1, on the reverse strand, counting down.
ATGTTCCTGTGAATTATGGTATGCTGGAAACTTGGGGGTTTTGCCAACTTCCTGTATTCTAGCTGAAGATCTGCTGTAATTGGGACTAGTTACAGGTCAGTTGTGTTTAATGACGCCAGAACTTGGTGCAAGCAAGCACAGACTTCAGTTCTGATATCTTTTCTGTTGACAGGAGACTCACAGAAGATGATGGCTCTTCAAGCACAGGTTAAAGTCTATGACATTGCTGCCACCAGGTGTCTTAGATGCTGCTACTACTACTGTTGGCACAGGTGCTGCTGGGTATGGAAAAGTAGGAAAGTGACCACATCAGAGGAATGGAATTCCTGGTGGTGTTCTGCTCCTTTCCTCCGTGGTGATGAGTCACAGCTTCATCTAAACTGAAACAATCGCAGGATAAAATGGGGAGTGGTGCTGGGATCCTTTGGTCACATACCTTGGCTGTAGTTGCAGATACTTCCCCTTCAGGGCTAAGACAAAGTTGTGTTTCTTATTTCCCGAAGCTTCCTCAAGTAACAGTTCTTTCAGGATATGTGTAATTGACTTAGTCAGACTAAATGGTGACTGATGAAGGCTTCTCTCTGTTCCCCTTCTGTTTGATCATTTAGTTTCATTTCCCTCCTTTCCTTCCTCCCACCATCAGTTATCTGTCAAGATATGTATAATTTGTTTATTTGTAACATTTGAGCAGCAGCAATAAACTTGTATGTGCTTGCTGCATCACTTATCTATAACAGTCATAAGAGAAAGGACCAAAGCACTTGTATTCTTTGTGTGTTTTCAACAAATTACTGCATCTTCTGATGAATTTTGTGCTGTGCTGCTACAGTTGTCTTGAAATGGCAAAAATAAAACCAAAAGAATTGTCAAATCAATTGCATATTTTCCTTTGCTCTCCACATAATCAGTAAGTGAAAAATGTTGAAAGTAGATGCTTTTACACTGGGATACTGACAAGTAATGGGAATAATCCCTGAATGTTTCACTTAGGTTGCACTTTCCTGAAAAGTCAAGGTGTGTACTTTCCTGAAAGTTAAAGCATTTTTAATACCTTGTGTAAGAGGAAACCTACAGTAAATATTAAAAGTTATGATTTAGCCTACTCTCTTTTCCATTTTGTGAGGTAGGTATTTTATACTTCAGTGTTATCTTTTTTAAGGTTATTTGCATATTCCATCAAGAGTCTCTGTAGCTTACATAAAATTGATTCTTCTTGTGGAGACTTGCCAAGCTTCAATGTGAAACTGCACTTTCACTAAGTAACTGTTAACTTGGCATTGGGTTTCGTTCTGCTATGTGTCAGAAACTTTATCTTCCACCTTGAAACTAAGGAGGAACGTGTTTGAAAAAAAAAAAAGTGTTTGAAAAGTTCTGGGTCTCCCACTGCAAGAGGAACATTGAGGTTCTGGAGTATTCAAACAAAGAGCAGCAAAGCTGGTGACAGGTCTAGAGCACAAGTCCTGTGAGGAGTGGCTGAGGGAGCAGAGGTTGTTTAGCCTGGACTTGTACTTTTGGAACAGCAGCTGTTCAGCTCTCTGTATTAATTCTTTTGTGTTTGATGGTTTGTTGTAGAAAGTACACTGTGGATCTCTGCAGATCCTTCTTCAATTTTTGTGTCTCTTGCTGTACAGGAATGCATTTGGAACAGTCCCTTTTTTCTCTCTCCCTAGTATTTAACACTGGAAAGAGTGGTGTATATGTTGACACAGAAAAGTAGATGCAATTCTTGTGCATTGAGACTCCATTTCTAGGCACCAACTGTGTAATGCTGGGTGATTTTTAAGCTCAGTGGACTCTTTGTTGATATTTTGTTAATCTAGCTCGATGGTTACTGTGCTCTTTTTTCCTCTTAACTGCTAGATTTTTTCAGGATGAGAACACTGCGGCCCACAAAGCCGCAGTTCCATTAACAGTGCTGAATATCAGAGCGCAGTCTTGCTAGCTTCTCCTCTGATGACCCCTCATTAACCTTGCCTAAAAGGTTTGCAAAGGCTTTTCTCATATGCTACAGAAATGCACACAGAAGAACATTTGTCTGTTCTGTATGCTACTTCTTCCTCGGAATAATAGGCTGGGAGCTGCAGGGCCTTCATGCAAATTTTCAGATGTTTGGAACACTTGATAAAATGCTGCTTGGTGTAACCTCAGCACAGACAGATAAATTACCTTGCTTGTGATTCAGACTATTTATAATTCAACAGCACTTTGAAGTCTCTCATGGCTGTATATTTTCAGATCATACCACTTGAAGACAGTTCATTGCTACTAATTTTTCTAGTGCATCTCTTTGGATAAAAACTGCGTGCTGTTGCTGTAGTTAAAAAAACCGAAAGCAACAACCTACTGACTGTCCCTGGATAAGAGCTATGTATAATTTCTGGATGTAGTGGTAGAATATGCAGAAAGCTGGTAAAACCTGTCTGTAGTATGTCAAGTGTCCAGTGTTTATCTGTTTCCTCTCCTGGTTATCTTTCTAATATTGTGGAAGAGGGAACAGCTCTAAGTTGTGTAGCATCTCACCTGCTGAACTTCTTAAAAAAAAAATGGTTTCAAGTTAACCTCTGTCACCTGTCAGTCTATTTATTTGTAGAAGTTGGAGATCATGGCAAGTTTGGTTTGTTTTGTCGTGCATGAAGCACTTTGGCTGTGTTAATTGTACTTGATGTTAAGAAACTGAAAATCACCTTTGAGGATGTATGGCAGGAGTTAGCAGATGTAATTCTTTCCGTGTAGAGTATTTTTCTTGTTATCCACTTGCTTGGTATCCTGTAGCATGTGTTAGAGGGTGAAGTGCAATGTGTCACTTCTGCATAACTGTGTCCATTTAATGCCAGATGAATTGTCCTAGACTTGAGTTCAGGCCATTTGGTCAGTGAGTAAAAAGGGTCAGCAGAGGTGGGACCCTTGGTTGAGCTTGACCTGAATGAAGAACAAGCTCAAACAACCCAAGCAGAGTATGATGCCTTGCTGAGGAGGCTCTTCTGCTGCTTGAGACTCTTGTGTCTGAGCTGGGCTCTGGAACCACTTGTGGTAGTGAGATGTGCTTTGCACATGTGGGATTTCTTGTCAGGATGTTAACAGGACTGAACTCAGAAGGAGTGGGGAAAGCTAGAAAGGAAAACATATGATAAACTACTCAATAGACTCAACAGCTATGTGAGTAACCCAGTTGAAATGTAAGATTAATTTAGGTGCCAGAAACATCAATAAGGATGCTGAATAGATATTAAGCCTTGGCTGAAAAAAAATGCCATGGGAATATAGGCATTTTTGGCTGCTGAGCTTTGTTTTTTGTGTCTTAGTACAATACCTAATCTTAGAGGTGGGGGGTGGTTTTGGTTTTGGGTTAGTTTGTTTTGCATTAATATAAGGCATGTAGGTACAGGGATAGAAAGAGGATAGTAACAATTCTGCATGTAATTCATCCTCCTGTACGTGAAGGACATCAGTGAAAGAGTAAGCCTGTACCTGGTTTATCATAAATAACCAAGATCCCCGTTTTACATTGAAAAATGTAAACACCTCTGATAGCTCTTTCCTGACCAAAAGAAATCAGATGGGAAGTACACGGATAAATGGATACAGCCAAGAAAAGCTTATTGAATCATTCTGAGCTGAACAATTGTTTCATTTGCTGCCTGTCTCCTTTCAGGCTCCTGGCACTGCAGAACTGCGGGTCACGTGCTGGGGAGCCTTGCTGTTTGTCCTGGCTTGTCAAAACAATTTAATGTAGGTGGAAAGGAATGAATGAAATTAACGGAGTGGGCTTGATGCATCTGCTTCAGTTTGTTCAAAGGGCAGCCCACTGATTGGGATTTGACACTTAAGTCCTCCAGGGAAGCTATCAGTTAGGAAAAACAGTGCTGTCCATTTTATAAGATAGTTAAATCCATTTTAGGAAGCAAGCTCTCCTGCAGTTTGACAGCTTTGTATATTTTTAAAAATATTTGGGCTATATCTGCTTGGCATGTGCTAACTGAGCTACAAGACTGTGGTTTGCTGCTTTCTAGACCTAGGACTTGGTCTTGTCTGCCTAAGGTTGCTTCATTATGGTGAAAAAAAGACTGGGGGAGGAGAGTACATGTTCATTTTTAAATTCTAATATTGGGAATTCCAAAACAATTTGGTCTTTAAAGGATAGGATATCAAACCATATATTATTAACTGTTCTTAAAGTGCCGGTTTCTTTCTAAAACCATTCAGGTTTCCCAGGCTTATGGAAAAGGACCTTCTGTGTCTTTCTATTTTGTTTAGTGTCTGGCTGTTTGATTTAAGAATACAATAAAAAGGGAAGAAAACATTCAACTTTAACTATTACGTACTTTTTGAAGCTGGGATAGTAATTTGTAAAACATCTATTTTTGCTTTTACATAAAAACAGCAAATACATGTTAAAATGATCCATCTGTGTACCTGTTTAGTCTGCAAGTTACAGGAAAAAGGCTTTGGGGGATAAATCTGCTTACCTAATTCACCCTTGTAATAATTTAATCAAAAGGAGTGCGTATTTTGAATGATGTGTCACAAACTGTATTATATCTTTAGAGGTGGAGCTAGAGCTGAGGGTCTTGCACCTCTGCAGACTCCTGCTCAGAGGCCACAGTGGAATCTGAATATTGTCCCAGGTAACTGCCTTGTTGGGAAGACACATCTGGACTGTTGAATCTCTTGGAGCAGGCACTTAAAACTGAGAATTGTGGAAGCTGTTCCCGTCCCATATTCTTGAAAAACACTCTTTTGAATTCTCATTAAAGGGATGATGGCTTCTTTCTCTCTGCTACAGCTGTGCTGTGGATTCCATACGATACCAAAACATTCTCCTTCCCCTGCTTTTCCCAAAGTATTCATGCCTAACGTGGCTGGTGGTATTGTATCTCAGTCTCCCAGATTACACAGGGTGCTCTGTTTTCTTGCTAATCTCAATATTTTACCAACTGCAGCTGTTTAACTTGCATTTTTGTACAGGAAAGAGCATAAAGTTTTCACGTTTGCCCATACTAACAGATACAAGGATGCCAAAATGTAGTATTAGGGATGTGCTGTGCTCTGGTCCCTTTCTATGCAACCTGGGAGATCTTGCTGTTTCTTAATGTTCTGATGAACGGGATATTCAGATTTTGAAAGTGTACTTGTCATTTTTAAACTGTTTGTTGGCCTGCAGGCCAACGGTTTGTGAGTTGCATTACAATGTAGTTTGTCCAGCCCCTGGTGGTCTAGGGGGTAAAGGTGCTGCACTGTCACTGCAGAGACCCGGGTTCGATTCCTGGTCAGGGCCACTCCCCAGGCAGATGGAGCTCGTTAGCCCTGTAAGGCAATCCATCTACGTCCTGAGGACCTCGCTGCCACCGTCCAAGCTCGCTTGGCCCCGGCAGATGAACCTCAGGATTAAAGGGTGGGCTCAGTTCCGCGCACACTGTGTCTCACCTAAAAAATCCAATGCGCAGGCTGGAAGG
>NW_020955218.1:3218709-3290629 GCF_003031625.1 Empidonax traillii | reverse complement strand
TGAGGACCTCGCTGCCACCGTCCAAGCTCGCTTAGCCCCGGCAGATGAACCTCAGGATTAAAGGGTGGGCTCAGTTCCGCGCACACTGTGTCTCACCTAAAAAATCCAATGCGCAGGCTGGAAGGTGTAAAGACCTTCCCCGGTTCTTCGTTCGCGAAGACTGGCCGTTACATTACATTACAGTTTGTCCAGCTATACCCAGTTATTGTGTGTACGATTATACCAACAGAATGAATCTGCACATGAGATCCAGTGTTTTCTTGAATGCTGGGGTTGTGCATTCTTTTGAAGTATGTTCACACTTTTCTGTAACCTAGCATTAGTATTCCTTTAGGGAAGGAATATAAAAACCTGTTCTGGATGAGGGTATGGGCTCTGTGTCCAAGGAAATGAGGGCAGTAGAAGGTAATATGCATTGCTGCTGTTAGGAAACAAGTGGCCTTTCTGTCTTTTTCTTACAGCTCTGTTTAACGTTGCCTTCTGCCGCTGCAGTATGTACTGAAGGGCGCGGGGTTTCCTTGGTTGCAGAAACATGTCTGTGTTCCTGGGTGAAAGGTTTTGCCCTGTATTTTGTCCAGACTTGTCCCAGATCACTGGGGCACTGTGACTGTGTCTTTTTACTTAGTGCGTTGTCACCGTCTTGGTGTGTTTGTGTTGGTTTTTTTTTTTTGGTGTGTTTTTTTTTTTTTTTTTTTTTTATGCCAGCACTGAAGTGTTGAGTGTCCGTGTTAAATGTCACAGCTGTGTTTGCAGGAACAGGGTGCTGCCATAGATGTGACCAGGGGGAGAAATGAGTCGAAATGTGGGTGCCTGTTAAGAGGCCGTTCATTGATAAGGGTGATTAGCACTTGTTAGTTTCTATTTAGGGCCGGTAGTACCGGGGTAGGGAAACTGAGTAAAGCCCTTAAGGGAGATTAGGTTACATGGATTAGGATGAGAATGAAATGAAATACACTTGAGGTTAAGTCGAGTGTAGTCTAAAACTGGTTAGTAGTATTTGTGGAAGATAACTTGTTAGTGCGCACAGAATAAAGGAAACTTAGTCCAAATGTGTATCTAAAATCTAGCTTTCAGAAAAAAAGGACTGTAGGTGTTCAGAGTGACTATTTAAAAGTGATATAAAAGTAATTATGGTAGCCTTTTTTGTGTAATGACCATATATAACAGCTGGATTTATAGCTATACAGTATCTGTGTAGATTATGTGGGTCAAGTGCAGAGACTGAAAATACTTCTTTATTTTACTGTAAGATGATGGTTTTGTGATTTTGTGGTGTTTGAAGCATTGTCTCTTAGAAGCATGTGTATGTGGGCTGTTGTACCTGTTGCCACTCACTGCTTTTCTGTTGCACAGCAGTTGGAAACAGTTAGGATTGAGTGGTTTTGAACAGAACTTGTGCAGCCCTGTTGATGTTAATGAAAGGCAAGCTATTAGATGGGTAAAACAGCTCAACTGGAAGTACTAATTACATATTAACTCCCCCCCGCACACACACCTGAGCAGACAGGAATACTCGAACATTGCTGGAGTGTTTTTGCACATGTTATATTGAAAGTTTTGCAAATATCTTTATGAGTGAGAAAGGGTGGTAGTGCAGATTTCTGCAGTGTGAAATCATTGCAGGATTGAATGCTTTTGATGTCTGTAGACTAAATTTGCGAGAATTAAGGATTTAGCATCTTCCCAAGAATTGTAAAGGTATGTGAGTGACATTCATAGACACGGATAAGGAACTGATTTCTGAGATAATTTGAAAACTATATTCAAACTTTCCCCTGGGGGGCTTGTGTACTTCTGAAAATTGGAGTTTCATCTGGAAATGAAGTTTATCCATGCCTGAAGATACTCTGTGAACCTCTTAGGAAAAGTTAATGATCTAAGTGAGTATAGAATGGTGTAGATATTAGCATGGCTGAACTGTATTGAGAAAACACATTACCTTTAAGCAAAGGAATAGGAGTTACTGCCTGGAGGACAGTGGGAACATAAATAAACCCTGCATGGTTTTGCTACCTCCTTTTAATTGAAAAGAAAATGTGAAATCAAGTGATTTAAATTTATTACTCAGATTTGACAAATAGGTCAGTGGTTGTTGCTAAATCATTGTTAGAAACAATGACTCTACAATCCTTGGCTTTAAGTATATCTTTTTTTCTTTTTTTTGGTGGTTGTTGTTGTTTTGTTTTGTTTTTTTTAATGCAAACTGCATATGGATCCAATTTATGTCGGTCAGTGGATCTGACTTGTGTGACCAGTGCATTGGTAATGCACTGGTGAGCTGAGAACACTGAATGGCACTTCTTTGAGATGTGCTGCTTGTTCTGGTAATAGCTTGGAGTCCTGGCAACATGTGATGGCCAGTTGTTGTTAGGTAATACAACAGTATTGTCCAGGAATGATTTTTCATGGTCAGTCTTCTGGCCAAAAGGTTGCTTTCTGTCTCTAGTGTTTTTTGTTGATGTGAGATTTACAGGAAACTTGCTCAATCATGAGTTTCTGCTTTTAATCAAAGAAACTCCAACTCATTCACTTGTTTTTCTACAGTTACAAGTACATACTGTGTGGCAGAGAGGTTTGATACTCTGTGTGGAGGGCTAATGCCATCTGTTACCAGTGGGCTGGATATTGTACACACAGGAATGATGGAAGATTATTGTTGTGTACAACGTGAGAGAGAGATGCTTTAAATGATCTGTTTTTATCCTCAAACAGTGAAATGTTCAAAACAGTACGTGCCCTTTCCAGCTCAAGTCAGGCAATGACTAAATTTATTAAGAGTAAGGGAAGAGGAAACAGGAAGAAGAGTTAATCTACAGACTTGCAATTCTTAACTCTGAGGGCAGTGGGATTGTAAGGAACAATATATTGTAAAAAGACTGTAATAGAATGTGCTCAAGATAGCACAATTTTAAAGATAACTGTGAGCCAATGGCATTTAAGAAAGCTGATTCTTGTGTGTACCCAACTGTTTTTCAATTTGCTGCTTCTCTGAATAAGAAAATAAAGCAAAGCTTTCTGATGTATCTTTTCTTTTCCATTAGGATCGGAAGCTGTCCAAGTCAGAGCGACAACGATTTAAAGAGGAAGCTGGGATGCTGAAAGGGCTTCAGCATCCCAACATTGTCAGGTTCTATGATTCCTGGGAGTCAACAGTCAAAGGAAAAAAGTGTATTGTTCTTGTGACAGAACTTATGACGTCTGGAACATTGAAAACGTAAGTAAATTAAGACACGTCAAAGTATTTAAGCTTCATTAGCACAGGATCAGAGCCCTAGAAATAGATGATATTTCAGAATACGTAAGAACAGAGCCCTTTTGCTGAGGGCTAACGTCCTGGAGGAACATTCTTGTTGAAGAGGCTTGTCACGTTCTTCCTTTTGATGTCGTAGTAAGCACATACAGAATGTTGGATTTTAAGAGCTCAGGAAGACACTTCTCAAAGTTTTTCTATTTTCTCTCCAGCTACCTTCCATTTAGCATGGGGGGGTTTGTAAAGTTCAAAGTACTAATTAATACATCTCTTTTTGGGAGGGTTTGGGTGTTACAGGAGTACAAATAATTTGTAAAAAGGAAAAAAAATCACCCCCTATTTACCTATTCTTTCAACTGAAACTTGATGAAGCAGTACCTGACAAAAATCAAAGTGTGCAGGTGCCTGCAGCTCCAACCTGTGAGGCAGCTGAGTGACCCTGGGTGTGTTTTTAAGGCAGAGTTAAAAGCAGAGCGCAGGAAATGGAGCTGCTGCGAGGGCCTCTAGTGGTGCTCGGGCCCGCGGGGGCTCACAGTGAACTCACACCACCGGCACCCATCACCCTTCCTTGCTGGAAATAGAACTACCAGATTTTGGGATAAACGGGTTGTGGGACGCTGTCTTCATTCAGTACCCATTTAAGTCTTGCAGAGGCATCCAAATCCTAAATGTGTAATGAGACTGTGGGAGCTGGAAACAATTTGACGTCTATTTGGTTAAAATAGCCCGTGAATGTCTTGTGTTTTTATGATGCTTATTGATAGCCACAAATGGACATTCTTAAAGAGGAAAAAAAAAAAAAAGACTCTTTGGGAGTCTGAACTGCAATTATAGGGAAGTGTTTGTCTCTTAAAATAGTACTGGAGGACTAAGGATACCGCAGCATTCTTTAGCCTTATATTCAGTGAAGATATTTTGAAGGTTGTTTAGGGTATTTCAGATAAAATAATAGATCTGTTGCTTCACGTGCTGTTTTCAGAGCAGTAAACAACTAAGCAGCTCTGTAAAGATGCCTTTAAATAAAGAGACTTAATTTTATGCTAAACATGTAGTGCTAGGTTTAATTTTTTTCCTGCCTTTCTTGCTCCTTTATCCCTCTCACAGATTTTAATATTTGGATGGACTTGTTACGTGGTGGCTTAAAGAAGATGATAAAGTAATGACAGACAATTATAAAGTAGGGTGTTGGCAGGAAGAAACACCTCAGATTCACTGTCTATAGGATTATTTTTGTGCCTTGAAGTATGAAAGTATTTTTATTTTATCCAGAAAGAAGTAACAGGTTGTTTAATCAAAGATTTTTAAGCTGTAGAGTTCTGGGTGGGTTTTTTTCCCCACTCTTGCATAGCTTGTGTTACAGTTGTGATTTAGTTTATTCTTGCCTGCTAGACTTGAGACTTGACAAGTAAACTATGTATATGGGAAATTTCTGATGTGCCAGATTTAATATTGTTGAGTATTTCACGTGTTTGTGGCACATTCCTAAATTTACACTGCACACTTGTGTTAGCTTATGATATTTGGCTGAGTATTACTTCCATATCTTTACATTACCTGCTTTTTATAAAAGTGTTACTTTCCTCATTTTGAGACTTGGGACATAGACATTGTTGTCACTTGATGTAAAAAAGCAAACAGAAGAAAAGTGCGGTGATATCTTGAAGTAAATTCGCTGATGGTTTTTTGTATTTGTATACATGGATACAGAAATACCCAGAAATAATGTTAACATTTTGTGGACTCCTTTTCAGATGCTGTCTGGGCAATTTTCTAACTGTGCATGAGGGAAAGTGCCCGAACTTCTGTATATGAATGGAAGAGTTTTACAACTGAATTTTTGTAAAGAATAAGACTGCTTTCTGATATTGTGTGCTATCCTGGAATTAAAATATTGGGAAAAATGGAGTTGCCTATTTGAAATTATAATTACACTATTAATGAAGACAACAGTGTTTAATCTGATTTAGATCTCAGCCATTAGTTTTGTCCAAGGTCTGGATGAAAGTGTGTCTAGTGTGTGTTCCTGATCCACTTGAAATTAATGTATCATCTCTCTGGTAGGGCACATACCTTCACAACTACCTCTGCTAATTCAGTAGGGATTCCTATAGCTCCTTGAGCTGAGGTGCTGTAGGTTACTGTAATTGCAGAAACTTAGACTAGAAACCTCCTGAGGTCTCTTCAAGCCTGAGTTATCCAATAATACTAGGAAAATTGTAAACATACTGGCTAGTAGGATTGTCTGTGTATTTTTATGTATTTATATGTGTTTCTATTTTAAATTGGTTTCTGCCTTAAGTGACATGTGACTTAGTTCAAGACAATGTTGTGGAAAACTGATGGCAGCCCTGTGGGATGCTGGGTGGTGGTTGGACCCAGGTCCTTTAACAGTGAGGAGCTGGCAGTAGGCAAGCATATTTGAAACCAAGAATGTAATTAGGGATTCCAGATGCTGAACTGAAGTGCCCCTACCATGTGATCTTTGGATCAGGCTCAAGAGAGATGAATGAGGGTTGTGTCAATAGCAAGAATTCAAGTGGTAGCTTATGTGATTCAGAACCTCCTCCAGTTTGTCTCCTTCCTTGCTTGGCTTTTTCCCTGCCTGTCTTTATATTCTAAGCCTTGATTTCCTCTGGAACTGTCCCCCACTTGCTTTTACAGATCTATTTTCACAGCAGGATTATTGCTAGCAACTTGATTTTCCAGGTCTTCTTTTGAACTGGAGAAATGAAAGTAAAAGGGATTAATCCACTGCATTTTTATGTTGGCATTGATTCAAGTGATTTCATCTGGCTTTTATCTCCTGATTAAGTGGACATGAAGAGTAGACTGAACACTACCACAGAATGATTGAACACAACTTGCTGTTGGTTGAAGATTGTAGTTGCTAGACTCCATGATGGTCACAGAATTTACTACCAGTCTTGCAATGCTATGAAACCGTTCTTTATCTGACACTTTGACTGAGTAACATTGGCTGAATAAGAATAAAGTCCTTGCTCTACAGACCATGCTATGTCCTTTCTCCTAAATGTATTTCAACCTGTACTTTCTTCAAAAGGAAGCAAACAGCTCTTCACTTCAAATTGTGTTACCTGAAGAGAGGTTGTGAGAAAACTGCTGGAAAGCACTTGAATGCTGTCATAAGGTTATTCACCTTGTGGCACCTCTAATCTGTTGAAGTTAAGTAATAGAATGAGATCATAGTCTTAGGTTACAAGCATTTTGGGATTTCAAAGTGTGGTAAGATAGAACTGTTAAGGTTGGGTCACGTTCTAACTGTGAGGGAGTACTGACTTTATATCAGAACTCTTCCACCTCAATTATTTGGTAGAACCTTTTTAAAGATTTCTCTGCCCTGTCCGTATTTGTCTGTAGTTTTGAAGCAATGAGCAGTTCCAGTCAGATTCAGGTGATCAAACCCTGTCCTGCACCAGGGAAGCAATCTCCAAGAATTTCTCACTTGCTTGACAACTCCACAAGTAAATTTGAAGCAGATTTAAAGTGTATTATGGAAACCTTGACCAGAGTACTTGGACTGCTGCTGAGAAGGAATAATGACTTCAGAGCTCTTGCAGTTTGCCCCAGCTCTGTGCTTAGTTGTTGTTATTAGTGTTTTGCATCTATTGACCCACATCCACACCCAGTTATAATAAATCAAGGTAAATTTGGTAATTGTTTAGATGGTTAAATGGATAAAGTATTGCTGTAATTCATGAGCTTTGAATTCTCTGTCATGGAAGCAATGCCTTGAAAATGAGCAAACCAGCTGTCTGATTTCCATAGGATGATTTTGTATGCAGGTGAGTTATTAGCTATGTGTTAAGCTTTTTACAGCTGTCTAGAAGAAGAGGGGGTGGGTTTTAAAAGGAGGAATCATCTTTAGCTCCTCTGAAGTCTTGAAACACCCAGGTAGATTTTAAAATAGAAGGTGAAATTTAAATTTGTGCATGTCTTTAATTACTGTTTCTTTGCTTCCAAACACCAAAAATGTCATAGTTTAATCTACTACCTGTTAGCAGAATCTACTAAGTTGGTAACCTATTGCTACTTTTTTCATTAGGTATTTGAAAAGATTTAAAGTGATGAAAATTAAAGTACTACGAAGCTGGTGCCGTCAGATACTGAAAGGCTTACAATTTCTACACACACGTACTCCTCCCATTATTCATAGAGACTTAAAATGTGACAACATCTTCATTACTGGCCCCACTGGATCAGTCAAGATTGGAGACCTCGGTCTGGCAACCCTGAAACGAGCTTCTTTTGCCAAAAGTGTGATAGGTAAGCCTCTCCTGTACTGGAGGCTGCTGAGCCTTTTAAGAACTTCCCTTAAAAATATGGTTGCAAAGGTACAGGGTCAAAGCCAAAAAATGTGTAGGCTTTGTTTCTTGGTTACTGAGATCATTCTGTGTCCCTGATGCGATTACATGTTGAAATTTTGGTTGTGCTTTTGATATTTGTATATTAATATGAAGTATTTTGGAATAGAGTCCTTGTCCTGCCCAACAGTTTAGTGCAACATTGTTGATAAAACCACTCTTGACTACTGAGATATAAATCTCAACTTTGATATGATGATGCTTCAAGAAGTGTACAAATGCATTTTGGTGACCAAACAACATTTTGATATTCAGTGTAGCTTTAGTTTTCACAGCCAAATTTTTTTTACCTTGATTGTCACCAGGGGTTCATATTAAACCTCTTACAGATTGTGAGTAATCAGAAACCAGGGTCTTCCTTGTGAGTTCTTAAAAGAATTGGTTTTATCAGCTTTGTTTTTATAGTTGGATGAATAGACTGCAGGGAACAAAGTTTTTCTCACTCTCAATATTTAGAGCTTGCTAAAATGCAACATTACTCAACAGTCCTATGCCAGATTCCTAGATGGGATCAATGGTCTCTATCTGTAAATTGTCCTGCAAGCTGTTGCTGAAATATTTCCTGCTTCTTAACCAGGTCAAAGTATTAACAGAAAAGCAAAGTTTAGTGTAAAAAAAAAAAATCTGAAGCATAATTGTCATATTCTCAAATTTATCATTGGAAAATTACCATCTAGTTATCTATCAATGGTTAGACTTTGGATAAATGCCTGCAATTACATTCTCTTTTTTTGATTTAGTGTGGTAAAAACAAGCAATGTGGCTATAGAATGATCTGTAAATTGTTTTGAATCTGGTGTCTGCAGGAAATAATTCTGTGCTTAAATTTACAAAAAGCAAACTTACATCTCTGGCTTAAAGTAAATCTGATCAAACAATGCAGCCTCTTTGTTTTCAGAGGGGTTGCTGTGATGCTTCACTGGGCAATAATGTTCTGCACACTATTTAAATGGGACTTGTTGAATCTCACGCTCTATTCCTGTAACTCAATCTCTCTGTATTTCTGAGTATTTTTGACTGTAGGATGTCCCTCACTAATGCCTGTATCTGCAGTAGGCCTATAAATATACTGCAGGTGGGAAGGTAAGTATATGAAGAAAAGGGCTCTGGTGAGTGGCCTTTGCAGAAAATTACCTTTTATCCTCTTTTCACGGAGATTTATATTTGTAACAACATAGAGTTTTTCATTGCAAGGCCTTACGTGAACCATTCTACTTAAAAAAGTAGATGGAGAGCACCGGGTCAGAGACTAGCTGTGGGCTCTTACCAGTACTACTTCTTTTGCAGCAGGGGGCAGTCGGGTAATTTTTGAAACAAGGTTTAATGTGCCTTTTTTCTTACAGGGAGAAAAGGTAAGTGTCTTAACTCTCCTTAGTATTTGGTTTGCAGCCTATGGCTAGTCTGCAGTTTTCCCTCTTCCTATCCCCTCCCCTCCCATTTGATTTCAGGCTAATCCAGTCTGTTTTGATACTTGTATCAACTCCCATACCCAAACCAGGAATTGCATCAGTCCTTTCACACCATTCTTACTCCACACACAAAGGCCTTGCAATGGAAGACTCACAGAGTGTGTTGATGCAACAGAGTCACTAAGGGTTTCCTCCCTCTTCTTTTTGCCTCCACTTTCTCTTGTCTCACAGGTCTGCCCATCCGCTCCCTCCTGCGGTGAGTAACGCCAGCAGCCTCTGCTCGCTTTGAGCCATTTAGAGTCTGAATCGTTCTTTTAATTTAAGGTACCCCAGAGTTCATGGCCCCCGAGATGTATGAGGAGAAATATGATGAATCCGTTGATGTGTATGCTTTTGGGATGTGTATGCTAGAGATGGCCACGTCTGAGTATCCTTATTCCGAGTGCCAAAATGCTGCGCAGATCTACCGCCGGGTGACCAGCGTAAGTCCCTCCTCGCTACCCAGTCTAAAGCTACCACTGTCAGCAGCAAAGGAGTACAGCTGGGTAGCACCAGTACTGTGCAAGTGTGTATGAGGGGAAAAAAAAAAGCTGACTAGAGGTTTTTTTGGGATGGGTGGGAAGTTACAGCATGGTTGAACACACCAAACATCTGGCAGAAGGCTGTAAAATATGTGAATGGAAATAAAATTTTACACGTGTTCATACTCTTCTTTCAGTGTAGTAGAAGATATTACGTAGAGTTTTAAAAAAATGCAAAAAAGCAACAACCCAAACCAAACAACAAAACACATTAGAATAATAACAGATTATTTTCCAAGCCATTGGGGAGATGGTGGAACTGTTTCAGTCTTGAAGATTAGCTGGTAAATGTTCTCTGTAATAAAGCTAGATCACAGATTCAGAGCAGTTTGGCTTAGCTGCTTACCAGGGCAGATCATAAATTGCTACCCAGAGTAATTTTTATAATTTGAATGCTGAGTGGCCCTCAGCAACTCAGTGTGTTGGGGCTTCTTCTTATAACAATGCAGCAGAAAAACTAGATAAATAGCAGAAGGTAAGTGCTGGTGAGTGTAGTGGTGGTGCTGGAGGCATTGTGGTTGAAACCAAATAAGGCTGAGAAGGCAAGCAGGGAATTTGAGTTGGCCCATCTGACTAAGCTAAGGGGAACCTACAGACGTGGAACATAGGAAGCAGAACTGTAGTGCTAGAAGCGTGGCAGCGTGGCTGTGGCTAGATTTGCTTTGTGATCTCCACAGCAGTGTTGTGAGGACTTCTCCAGTGCAGTAAAACTAACACATTGAACCTTCTGATGTAAGCATCCAGAAAGAGGTGACTGCCTGGGGAAGGAAAGACTTGTACTGGATTTCTCAGAATACCCATGCATGTGTGTGAAGGAAGGAAAAAAACCCAAGACTTACCTCTTTCTCTGATGCACAGACAAATGAATTCCTCTTAAGTCTTTTTGTGTGTATTAACTCAGAGAAGTTGCAGATTTAAAAAAGAACCTGCTTGACTTTGGAAAAATAAAGTTCTTTCTTATTCCTGATGCCTCACACTATAAAAGGCAAATATAATTACTGACTTACAACTGTGGAAGGAATGGTCTTTACATAGGAAGTAATGAATTCTGCAGGTGAAATGGAAGACTGTCCCTTGTTTGAAGGGAAATATTGGAGGGACACAAAAGGAGGAAGAAATAAGGCATAAATAGTTATTTTGGTTTTTTTTGAACAGATGCTACAGTAAGTTTTTAGATACACATATACACACAGAGAAGGGTTTGTTTTTTGTTGGCATTTTTTGTTGGTGGTTTTGTTTTGGTTTGGTGGGGTTTTTTTAATGTTGTTGGACTTATCTGTAATTTTTTAAATAGAGATGAAGAACTAGGCTAAAGTTCTTATAGCTTTCAGCATAATCTGATCTGAAGGTGGTTTGGATCAGTGAA
This sequence comes from Empidonax traillii, assembly GCF_003031625.1. Taxonomy (NCBI): domain Eukaryota; kingdom Metazoa; phylum Chordata; class Aves; order Passeriformes; family Tyrannidae; genus Empidonax; species Empidonax traillii. The sequence goes on along the minus strand of NW_020955218.1, from coordinate 3,279,641 downwards.
AGAAAACTGGAGTATCTTACCAAAACAGTCCTAGTGGTACCTTTTGCTTTGCTTATAGATGTACATTGGCCAGAGGAAAAGCAATATGATTTGGATGGGCACTTTTTCTCAGAATTGATACCTGATGTAAGTGTCCTGCCTGTTCCTTAAAAAGTGCTACGAGCTAGGCTGTTGGTGAGAATCAGCTGTTGAGATGATCTCAGCTTGGAAATCACCAAGTCTTTTCCCTGGTCTTTGAAGTGCTTAGCAACTGGAAAGCTTTGTAGAGGGTTGTAGCAGAAAAAGTTCTGTAGAGACTTACCAGAGTTCAGCTTACCAACTGTATCTTGTACTTGGTGCACCTTTCTCCCCATTGTTTTTGGTTGACTGTTGAAATTCTAAGTGGATGAGAAACACTGGTAGTTTTTTGGTCTGTCCAACACCACCTTCTCTCCTCCTCTGCTGCTGATGGATCACAGATTGAATTTAATTGTTGACTTTTTTCCTGCTGTTTCATGTGCTGCTTGAGAGCTTCTAAGATTTACTTAGGGGGGAAGGACAGGAAGGTAGAGAAAATGCAATGTACATTTATGTGCTTCCAGGCAGAGGATGAAAGGCCCTGTGCTTTGATATATTTGGGTTTGTTTATTTCATTGTAGTTGCAAAGCAGTTTGTTTAAAACCAAACAAAACCAAGCACAAACAAAACTTGAATAACTTTCAAGGAACTCTTTCAATGAAGGAAAGACAGTATTATCTGGAATTAAAACACAAACCTGTCTTAACTGATAATGGAGAATTCAGTGTTCTATAAGGTGGAAAGCAGTCCTGTGTCATGAATGTAAAATAAAATACTCTTAGTGTTCTTTTTACCGCTCTGGGAACCAAGATGAAAAAGAGCCATATAGTTTTCTGCTCTTGTCCTTTGCTCCCTGTTAAGGAATATAAGATTTTCTTTCATTTCAAAGCAGGCTTTAGAAGTTTACACTATGCATTTGTGGGTGAAGGGTGAACCAGTTGAGAAATTTAGTACTTGAAAGGACAGTGTGTGAATTAACAATAACAGAGTAGAGCCAGAAAACACCTTCCTACATAGGGGAGTCCAGCACTGCTTACCAACACATTTCATTCTATGTGTGTTGGAAGGTGAATGTGGTTTTCTGGAAGATGTTTAGCATCTCTGCTCCAACCCCTTCATATGCTACTTTGCTAGGGATGTTTTGAGGTGGCAGCTGTAGTCCTGCTGTGCCTTAAGTTGTGAGGATTATTTTATCTAGATAAATACACAGAGATCAGAGGAAAGAACAATAAGAATGCTTTGCTGTTGAAAGTCATGAATGATCATGCCATATGGGAGCTTCAAAACCACTGAAACCCCAAAGGCATTAAGATTAAAATGTGCAGCAGGCGATATATATTTAAATTAATTGATTTCTCTCACCCTCTTTGTAGTAACTGTTAGGCTTAGTAAAAAGCAGAGTTGCTCCATTAGCTTAAATCCTTGCTATTGCTTAGGACAGAATCCTGTAGAAGGTGTCTTAATGCCCTCTCAGAACTGGACTTGCTAATACCAGTTTATATTCTTATCTCACATTTTGGCTGTGCCTTGGTCTCTTTTTAGGGAGTGCCTTTAGCTGCACTGCATTTTAACCTTAGCCCTTTTGTATAAGGATTCCTGTAGCTGATGCCCAGATACTGCAGCACTGGGTTGGGGTGTTGGCTGGGATTTCTCAGAGTACTGAGTTGTGTTCTACTTCTTTGGTTCAGGGTCTTCCCTCATAGTTGGAAGTAGATTTTTCTTTAAATAGTAGTTTAGATCAGAATTCTACATCTTTGCTTATCAAAGACTGAAGTTCTTTCCAGAGATGAGACATTTTTTGGCCCAGGCAGTTACTATTGCTTCACATCTTGGACGATGGCACTGCTGCATGAGTCTACTGTTTGTAAGATGCTTGTCTACACTGCCTACATTGTCTCACTGTGAAGTTTCTGTTTTCCCTTAAAGTAGTGCTAGCATAAAGTTCCTGAATTTTTTCTGGTCCAAGAAACAGAAGTGCAATTAAATTGGCATTCTTTCTCTATCTAGAAGAATTTTGCTTTTCAATAGAATAATCTGGGTAAATACCTGGCTTAAAAAAAACCCCAACTGTGCAGAATTTGTGGGGCTCAAGGGGTTTTGTTGAACCTTGATTTACACTTTGGGTAAATCAAGCAGTTTGACACAGAATATTGACCCCGGTACTTGCATCTTCTTGCATACTCAGTCCAGACCCTTTCACTAGCAGTTTCTCTAGAAAGGAAAGAGATCTGCATGTCTTATCTCTCAAACATAAAGGAGAGATGCCTCTTTTTTTTTTTTTTTTTTCTTTAAATCATAATGTTACAGTTTTGTTTCAACTCCCACCCAAATTCTTCACTGAGGCAGTCCTCTGATGTTTGTTGGGAATGATTCCAAATAAATTAGTAGTTTGTGCTTAAAAAAAATTGCAGCTGTTGGGATTTTTTACCTTCCTGGGGGGTTGGGAAATCTGAGGTTTGAGCAGTACGTCTCTAGCTGGGACTGAAAGCATCCAGCAGGCACTTACTGCTGCCTATTTGGCTTCAGAAAAAATTTATCTAAGCCTGCAAAGAATTGACAAGAAGCTACTCTATTTTTAAGGTAGTCTTGCCTGCTCCTGTGATTTATTTTTGCTCCTCTGCCCTCTTGTGCAGGCACACCTGTCTGATACACTACCAGATTTGGGAATGGATCCCCTATTTTTCTTTTTCAACAATTCTACACCATATCAAAGCAATACAGACAGTTCCAACACAAAATGTAGTCAAGATACCTAATTCTGTTATGTAGTTGCTTGCAAAAAAAAAATACTGTAAGATCTTGGTAAAATCTTTGAAGGTTTCCCTGTCTGTTCCTCTGTGGAGGTTGTTTTTGGTGTGTGTTTTTTTTTTTTTTCTTTCTGTTTTTTTTCCTTTGACCTGCTCCATGCATATTTCAATTAAACAATTTGTCACAGGAGATATTTAAAATGGGCTACACGTGCATTTAAATGGAAACAGAGATATTTATAGAACAGACATCTTAAGTATGATTTCTTAATTTAGTCTGTTTGGAAAGCAATGCAGTGAAGGCATAACTAACTGCAGTAACTTCAGCTGCTTTGCCTCAGCCTCTGGTGAGACTGCTGAAATCCAAGCTGTTGCCTCAAAAGCTAGTTTGTTTTTTCCCTTGTTTGTGTTGCAGTTATCACTCACAGATGTAGTATAGGCCTTTTTTTACTTTTACACTGTATTTCCTTTAAACTTGCTTTTTGTAGCACAGAGATTATTTTTAAAAGCATGTAGAGGTACTGATTACTCAATCTTTAGTACTTGGATGTCACAAGGCTTAAATTTTCTAGGTGCTTGACTAGTTCTAGGACTAGTAAAAAGACGATTATTGGGTTTATTACTATCTTTAATGAGTTTAATATACAGATTTATCTCCTTCATCCATATCTACCACTAACATAAACATCCAAACACTGATTGCAAAAAAGTTAGTAAGACAGTCCTCAGTTTCAAATGTACTCATCAGTTGAGTGTGAGCAGAAAACCCCCTTTTTCTTTCTCCCCCTCCCATTGTATAAACTTACCTTTTAAGTTCTCCTGGCAGACTTGTGCTTTGGACTTGATTTTTCTCCGCGCTTAGTTTGACCAAGTGAACTTTTGCACTTCTTTTCTTTCACCAGAAGTGCAGTCTCTTCTCTCTAAACCAATGTCTGCTGTCTGAGCTGGCCCTAAGATGAGAAGGAGGGGGGGAAAGGCATTTTGCATTTTGACTTTAATGAAAAAAAAAAAAAAAGGTGGTACTGTACTGAAATGTTCCACAGAGTGGGCATAACATTTTCCTTCTCTGTTCTCCAGAGCTTGAAAAAGAGCCTAAGGGAACAAGGTACATAATGAGTAACCTGACCAGGCAGTGTCTAACTGGTTTAAAAATCCTTAATTTCCCTAACTGGTGGGAACTGGAAGTCGCTGGTTAGAGTGAAGGTCATTCTCTTTACTGCAAACTAGGCAGTTACAAAGTGCTGTTGTTTGGTCAGTTGAGATAAAATAATTTCTTCTTTAGTATCTTAAAAGTTAGGCATCGTAACTGTCTAGAGTAGTCAACAGCTTCATTTTCACTAGAGATGATGCAATAGGCAAAGTATTCCAGATACTTTTTCTTCTTGAGGGGTCCTAGGCAGCAAATATAAGTGCTAAACTGTTAGATGTATGATGAATTTTACTTGCAGTTCTTAATGAATGATGGTGAAATGTCCTCTTTTGTTTCCTGAAAGCAATGTGCAACTTTTTTAAGGCATGAATAAAACTCTTGTTTCTTTACCTTGAATAACTTGGTTTTTTGACCTGGTTTAGGTTGATACAAAGGCATCCCTCATATCAAGCTTTGTAGTGAAAAAAACGCTGGAAAAAAAAAAAGGAAAAGTAGGGGAGGAAAACCTCTAACAGAGCAGGTAGTCTTTTGTTAAAGCAGGTACTGGAAGGCTACAAACCTCTAACCAGGAAACACATTATTGTAAGAAAGGGCAAACTCTTGTATTCATTGAAAGAAGAAACTTTGGGTACTTAAATATTAAATAGAAAAAGAAAAGAAACATCAGATGCAATTCCTTTGAATCGTACTGAACAGACTAAAGAAAACTTCTACCACTTGCCTCTTGTAGCTGTTCAACTCAGTTGCAAGCATTTTGCTGGAACAGCTTTAAGAGTGAAGAATCTTCCTGCGTGGAGATTGTCACTGACCTGTCAGCTGAGAAATATATAGCTTTAAAAATGGAAGATGGGAATTTGAGGTTTTAAAGCATTAATATCTTAGGCAGCTTTGCATGTCACTGTAATTTCTTAAAGAGGACCTCTAAAGTGATCTAAGTAAGAAAAAGCAGTGATCAGCATGAACACTGAGGTGTAACTTGCTGCATGTCAGGTGACAAACATGAGTAAGGGCCTGGAGCATCTCTTGTGAGGAAAGGCTGAGGGAGTTGGGCCTATTGGGCCTCAAGAAGAGGTGACTGAGAGGGGACCTCATCCATGTCTATAAGTGTATGCAGGGAGGGTGTCAGAGGATGGAACCAGGCTCTGCTCAGTGGGGTTGAGCAGTAGGACAAAACGCAGTGGGCAGAAACTGATACACAGGAAGTTCCACCTGAATATGAGGAAGAGCTTCTTTACTGTGAGGGGATGACCAGGCACTGGAACAGTTTGCCCAGAGAGGTTGTGGAGTCTCCTCACAGGAGATATTCCAGAACCATCTGGACACAATCCTGTATCATGTGCTCTAGGACAGCCCTGCTTGAGCAGGGAGGTTGGACCAGATGACCCTCTGTGGACCCTTCCAACCTGACCCATTCTTTAATTCTGTATGGTTTGCACAGCTAAGGCAGATGACATCTGAAGTTGGAAGGAAAAGGGCTTATTCAACTGGATTCTTTTCTAAAAGTAGCTCACTTATACGACTTGATCACAGAGGCATCTGTACTATTCAGCATCAACAGCTTCTAGATTACAGCTAAAAATGTTTTGTCAGTATTGGTGTAAAACAAGCTTGGTTTGAAGTAAAAGGAGCTATTTTTTTCTTAAATACACCACTGAGTCTGGAATGTGTCCCTTGACAATTTTGAATCAGATATGACTTTAAAATGGTTGTGAGCATTGGTTGAGTTGCATAAAATCAAGATCTAGTTTATTTTTAGGTTCTGAAATTTGGTTATATTGTGGAGTTTGGCAGTGCAACCTAAATAAATTCACAGAATACGGACTAAACAATGTTTAAAAATTTGAAAAGTTGGTAATTAAGAATCAGACCTCTTAAAACTGTAATATTAATATTTAATATTCTGTCCTGTACTGACATCCATTTAGTTCTTACATTAACTGAGGTTAATTTAACAAGAGGTAGGAAGGTGGCTCTTAGGAACAGTGACTTGGTAAGTGTTTTTAAAATGCCTGGCTCTGCAGTGAGGTGAGAACCATGAGAATTCTATGATTAGTGAATCATTGAAGCATTACTGTGGGGAGACTGATAGTTCAAAGTTATTTGTTTGTATAGTGCCACAAGTCAAAAATAATTACATTAAAAAGGCATGGGCTACTATTTTGTGTCCTGCCAGCTGTACTGCTATAGTTGCACAGGGATAGGAGTGGGATAAGTCTAGGAAAGTTTTAGTCTTGACTAAACTCACAGAGATGTTGAGTAACAATAAATTATTTTGAGGTTATGTGATTCATAGGCCAGAACTCCACCAAAATTTTACATAAACCCTCTATAGTTACCTCCAGACTCCTCAGAGCTGTTGTTAGAGCAGGCAGTGACATGGGGCTGTGTGTGCCTGTTGGAGTGCTTTAGTTTGCTCCTGTGTTGGAGAATGAAGGGCACCAGAGTTGAATATGATTTTGTTCATTTCAAAAACTAGAGGGACACAACGGACTAAAATGTTAATGCTGAAGAGAAAAAAGGCTGTTGCTTCTCTGTCCTTTTAAGTAGCTTCCTCACACTGTGAGCTCTATTTTGAGGAAAACTCTTTTCAGAGATGTATTTCTACCTTACCACCTGTTACCACCATCATAAAATTCTCTGTATAGCAGGAATACTTTTTAGGACAACCTTCTGAAACTGTTGGATCTTTGGGTACACAAGTATAAATTCTTCACTCCTAATAGAATAAATCCGAAAATAAAAGGCATGGTGACTTTTGGTGCATTTTTGGAATTGTGCACTATTTTTGGTATGCTGCAGCATTATCCCAGGCTTTTTAAGTAGGTATCCTTTCTAAAGGCTGGTTCTGGTACCAAATGTGTTTTGTGGCCCATGTTGCATCATTTTTTAAATTCAGTTTGAAGTCCACTGGAACTAATCTGTGGCTTTTGAATTATTGTTACTGTACATGAACTTAAAATTGAGTGCTAGGTGATGATTTTCTACCAGAATGAAAGCAGACTAAAGCAGAGAATGCAACTAATACAATTTTTCAAAAATATATTTTCCATACTGAAGATAGATGACAGATACTTTTAGTATTGTGCCACTGTGGCATTTCTAAATTTATAGAACATTTGTCTAGGCATGTCTGTATTTCTTTTTGAAAACCATTTTCAAGCTGAAGTCCTAATAAAGCAAAGGATCATTGAACTAGCTTAGGATCTTCACCACCCCAGATTCATGTTCACATGGTAAAGGCAGCATCCCTGCTTATAAGGGTGAGGTTAAAGAACTGTGCACAGTAGATGCAAATTATCTTTATGCTTTTGTGCAAGAATTAAAATAGTTAGTACCTGGTCCACTTGTCCAATCAGACTGTAGTGTTGTTCAGAAGAACTTCTGTCCTTGTACTGTGTGTTTCTAAACAGGGCCCTTTTCGCTCTTCCATGCACCAGTATCCTAATTGTTTGCCAGATATACGCTGGGGAACTGTGTTTTAGTTACAAAATTTCCTGTTCTAGAGCTTGATTAATTTCTTCTGTTCATTAGAATTACTTCATTTAGAGTAGGTGTTGTGATTAAATTTTTTTTTTTCCAACTAAAACCATGTTCTTAGCTCCAGATTCTCAGGACTTCTGAAAAAAGCTAATACTCTTATTTACCTGGCAGTGCTGAAGTACAGTGGGCTTTCGTGTCCGATGTAAAAACTTAAAACACCTTGTGTTCTGGGCTAGATAACTTGTCAGTGAGGTAACTCTAAGCCATGCTGTATATTTGGCAGTAGTGCATAGGATTTCAATATTATCACAAATGCAGTGGTTTTTTGACCTTTTTTATCTCCTTTTACTTGTGAGTACTGGCTGGAAAGGATTGCAACCAGTGATTTCTAGGAAGAGTTATGATGAGCTCCTGTTCAAACTTAATGGTGAGGGAACAAAGCAAGAGAACTGTAGCCTACTATCTTGATCTTGTAAGGCTTTTAATGCTGTGAATTCTTTGGCTTTAAGAGATAAAAATACACTGACAAAGAAGTTGGTTAAGCAGGCAGTGTCAGTGTCCTGTGGCTCCTGGGCTTGGAGATCAGTTGTAGGACACAGATGTGGAGGTGACAGGGAGCAGTGATTGCTAGTCAAATCAGGAGTCTGCTTTTGCTTTTCACCAAAGCTTATCTCCTGCCAATGAGCAGGTACTTCCTTTAGGAAGAAGCAATTAGCACGAGTGTATCCTTCAAAATACAAATACACCCTGTGTGTATAGCAGCTTTGTCTGGGAATTTTTTGGTGTGTTTGGCCTCTTGTTTTTTATTAATGCCTCAAAAGTTTTTTGAGGGTAGGTGGTAAACTGGGGAGGAAAAGAGTTTCTGAATTGTGGTGATCAATCAGGTTGCAGCAAGCAGGCCTGTATAAATTCTACAGAACCATTGTTGTCTTTACAGCATGTTTGTGAACTGCAAGCATACATCCTGATCTGCTGCAAGTCATGAATTCAGTTGGTTTGGAGAAAGTTAAGAACCATGGGACTTGGATTGCTTACACATCATCATCACAGAGGGTGAAGACCAACTGGTTAAGCTGTTTCAGTGACTTAGAGCTCTCAAGTAGCTGAGATAGGAGTTTGGATTTGGATGATAATAGATCAGTTGAGTTCAAAAGGTTTTGGGTTCAAAATGTACAGTCATTGATTTTGATCAGCAGAGGAGACAATGAGGCCTGTCCCAGTCTGCACCATGCCTCAGGAACTAATTCTGGCTCACTGGGAGCTTTCATCTGCTTCCACTGCTTGTATTGCAGTAATGCTGTTTACTCTGTTGGGATACTGATCTGGTGCAGAGCTTATTCTGCAGGATTTACCAATTTAATTCTTAGTGGAATTATCAATTGTCCAGAATTAATTGCTATGAAAATACTGAAATTGGTGAAACTAAATTTTCACTTCTGTTAAACATGTTGCATTTCAATTTTTTTCCCCATGCAGTCTCAACTATTCTAACTTGCTTTTTAACCAGAAAAAGAAAATCATCTTCTGTAGGCAACGCACGTCTTTTGAACTGAGTAAATCTGAAGCTGAAATTTTTTCATCATTGTACGTATTTAATTGAACTGGGATGAGAATTATCAGTTATAGGTGTATCCTGTGTGAAACAAGGAAAGAACTAAAGCTGAAAGATAGTTCTTAGAACAGGCAGTAAGGTTAAGATGAACGATGTGAGATGGAAAAGGTAGTGAAATGGTTAAACACTCAGGTTTTGAGGAGGACAGGGTAAGTAATAACAGGTAGTGAAATTTAGGAGATCATGGGGTAAACCTATTTAAATGCTATATATGCCATTGCCTGAGGGCATCTTTGAGACTAGGGGGAAAGAGGTAGGATCGCTGGCTTTTTTTCCACTGGAATCATATGCTCTCTCTAAATTCCTGGAATTAATGGTTTGTGGCAGCCTGGGACTGGCTTAAACTAGAAAGGTAACAACTTAGCAAAAAGAAAATATAGAGACTTTAATTACTTTGTTTGTGGGATTTGACTTTGCTACTGATTTTATTAGCTTCTAGACTGCAAAGTTAGAACATTTTGTTTGAGAAGATTAATCAGTTACAGTAGAATTCCTTTCAAGCTCCGCAGTTACAGCACCTTTGAAAAGAACCAAGCAAGAGTTGTGGTTAGACTAGGACAGGTAGACTCTGTGCTTGTTAAAAGCTGAAATGTTTAATTTTCTTTGCAGGTCATGCAGTATACCCCTCAAAAAACCTTAATTAGGTGTGCAAAAGGTTAGATTGTTATTCCAGTGAAGTAGATTTGCTTTGACTGCAGAGTGTCTGTTTGGTTTGAGTGCAACTGCAACAGCTAAGAAAAAATTTATAAGCAATGGCAAGCAAAGTTCCAACGTGCTTTAAGTGCTGTTAAAATGGAGTTGATAATCAACAGTGGATTTTTTGGGGGAGGTGATGGTGGTGGTTGTAAATGTCCAGCTAAGCAGTTGGAAGGCCAGTCAACATAGCAGGATCTTTAATGATCCCTTTTGCTTTGACTCCTGTACGGTTTCACAACAGCTGGTGAAGAGGAATTCCAAAATGCCCAGTGTTGCTTTTGCAACACTGGTGTTGTATAGTATAACAACAGCACTGATACAGTTGTGGAATAATTGAATTGAGGATGTTATTTTGGGGTGAAAAATGATCTTGGTAATTCTAAATTGAATTTTATCACAGTTTATCATTTTGAGGTAGTCAAAGTTCATTTGCTAGCTTCGTACTTCAAGAAGGTGCACCTGAGCTTTCTTGGCTTTGCTCCTGATATCTTTGCAAAAAAACCCAAACTAACCCTTGAAGCTCTAGACAGTTCATTTCATTAATAAACAAGTTTTATAATAGTTGTTTGAAACTAGGTTTTAGAAAAAAACATCAGACTTGTGGCTTAGGTTTGAAATCTAGCAACTTGGACGTGTAACTCTGGATTATTTGTGCACATGTGGTGTAAAACAAGCAACAATGCACTTTTCTAACTTTGTCCAACAGTTTGAAAGTCACCTTCAAATCCCCATTCCCTTACATTAAAGCACCCATTAAGCAGATAATGTTGCCAACGGTAGCAAAATGCTGTTGTCAGGAAGGAGGGAGGTGAATTATATTTATGCTGCTTTGTGTTTTGCTGGGATTGTAGTCAGCTGTATGTATTCTTCTGTAGCTCCTTGGAAAGGAGAGAAACAGCTGCCTGCATTCCCCTGCGCAAAATTACTGTGAGCAGCCTTGGATTTGAACAGCCCACTGACCGAGCTGTTTCCCCTCTTTAAAGTGGTACTTCTGGAGCAGCAGCATCCTGATGATCCTACCTGCAGCCTTAACCCAGTGCAGAAACAATGGGTGGAGAATAGGTAGAGCAGCCAAGCAGGAGGGCGGAGACATGCAGGAAGTAAAGAATCCTTCCTTGTCACTTCTTCCTCCTCCTTGCAGCCAGCTGGGCAGGCAGAAAAGGACACGCTTACCTCGTGCTTATATTGATTCTTTCTATTCAGCATTAGAGTGACAAAAGGAGATATTGAGCTCAAATCTCTGCAGCCTCATGTACTGGACTTGGAAAATAACAAGAGGTGTCAAACAGGAAACAATGTTCCCTTCTAGCCTTGATCTCTGCTTTCCGTCTGCTGTGCGTTAAGTCCACAGCCTAGTGGATTCCCGTCGGAAACTAGCACCTAGCTGACTCTGGTGTGCGTGCCTCTCTTTTCCTGATGGATTTTACAAAAAGAGAGATCTGTCCCATATTTGTAATTGTTAATTCCCACTGTTGCTGCTCTCACAAGGATTGTGCTAAAGAGGTAAGTAAGAATTTCAGCTCTGTCAAGTGCCTGTAGCCACAGGGAAGCATTTTGGAGGTGAATTCTTGACAAATCTGCTGAACTGTCTTACATTTGCATAGCTTGGGTCTTCAGCTTTTGAACTTGACTGTACTTTTCCCCCCTGTAATTATTTAAACGTAAATTAAAATCCCAACCAGCAAGGCTGGAACAATAATTGCTTCTGCTACTTTCCACCTGGGTTTTTGTTCCAAATCTAATTATTTTTTCATTTAGAATGTCTGAGGGTATGTAACACCTCATCTGTCTTCATTTTGGTTTGTTGCAGAGGTTATGCAGCACCGATTGTACCTTCTCTAATGAAGTAAATAATGTGTTCAGTATCTCTTGCCTTAGAACAAGATGCTAAACAGTAATCTAGTGATCTAAGTAATGCTAAGTACTTTGTTTCTAGGCAAAAATTTTGAAGAAGAGTTCTAGATAGCTTATACTCCGGTGTTTTAAAGTTTCTTGGAAATTTGATTTTTTTAAGAATACCTAACTTGCTTTTAGTTGATCATATAAATCTTGAATTTTGGAACACACTTCTTTTACCTGGTAAAGTCTGATAAAATCAGAAACTTTATCGCATTTAAATTAAATATGAAATCTCTTCTTATGCTTAACATGAGCACTGTAGGATGAGCTTTTAGTTTGACAGTGGCACTTTGTGTTACCTACGTATATGTCCATATTTTAGAGGTACTCTCAAAATGGAAGTGATCAGTGGGTTTTAAGTTCTGCCCTTGTCAACTATTGCTCTGTGATTTTTCTGTCTGTGAGAAGGGCAGCGGTGTACCAGACTGTGAACTCCAGCTCACTGGAAACTACTGCAGGCTTTTTTGATTGAATTTGTTTCAAGTCTGATATATGCTGTGATTTGGTTCATTGTGAAACTCTATAAATGCATTTGCCGGCGAAAGAGAGGAAATGACAATGGGTGTGGGAATGGGAGATGGAGAAAGGGAGGCTCTTGCTTCCAGCAGCACTGCCAGTTTGTGCTAATTTAGGTGGTAGCTTGAGAAAATGATGATTTTCATGTGTGCCCGTTACACCTCTGCACACTTTTTTTTCTCTGTGAGACCTCTTCCTTCTATTTCTTTAGCAAACTCAGAAATAATGCCAGTGGGATTTGGGTGTTTAGCCCTTATTAAAGTGCCACTGGGGAACAGGACTGCTGGATTAAAAAATTTGAGTAGCCCTGTGATTCTTCTAAGGAGTTTGGGGGCTAGGAGAGGCATATAGGAATGTGACCACCTTAAGCATGGTAAAAACCAGGAAACACCGAATGGCTTGGTATTTACTTGTGAGCCTTTGGGTTCAGAAACTGAGGAATGTATGCTTGGCTGCCCAGCTTCTGCACTCTTAAGGACACATCAGGGTTATGTGAAGTGCAGGGCCTGGCCTCCCTTGGGTTTCTGTGTGATGGCTGGTTAAGGTGTGTAGGCAGTTCTGGATAGAAAAGAGTTCACTGATGCTTTGATTTTTTTTTTTTTTTTTCCCCCAGTCATTCCTAGTGTCTTCTCTCTTGTTATATAAAATAGTTATTCCCACTAATGTTTGGAGGAGGAAAAGTTTTTTAAAAAGCTGGTGAACTCCAGCATAGGGAGAGCTTGGCCAGCACTGTGGACTGGACTTAGGCAACCCTTTTCATGGGCTGTGGAGCAAACTGAGAAACAGGGAGCTGCTTGAACATGGAATCCTCTGGTGGTTTTAGGCCCTAGTGTGAGGTTCTCCTAGATTTTCTGGGGTGCAGTTAGGAACATGGAAGCCATGCTGGCAGAGGTTGGCAGGAGAATCACTTTTTAACTGAACTCCTGGTTTGGAATTCACAAAATTGGATATTGTAAAATGGTCCTCATGGAAGGGGTCTGAAGATTTTGGACAGGTGTTTCGTTTCTTTCAGGGTAGAGAAACACAGGGTAGCAGATGGAATCACAGGTTATAAAATCTATCCTCACCTTTAACTTTTCAGACTCTGTGCAAGAACAGAGCATGTGGTAAAATAGTTAAGAAGAAAAATCACGTTCTGGCTTTGTTGTGTTGATATTTTGCTGTGCCAGTTGTCTTCCTCATGTTACCTTTCAGTTTTTCTGAAATGAGACTGTCGCAGATCTGACATGATCCTTCTGCTGCCACAGCCTAAATGAAGGTCTTTGGGGGCTACTGCTACATCTGGGACTTGAGTTGTTTAGGAGGCTTACATGTGTTAAACTTTGGCAAATTGAGATAGGAATATGTGCAATAAGTAGTTGAGTAACTGTTGCGTAGGCTATATGTGTACATGCATATAGGAGAGCATTTAATTACATGTGGAAACATCTATACTACACATATAAACCTGAATTCCTGGGACCACATTAAGCTTGGTCATAATTAAAGGTGGACATCTTTGACAAGTCAGCTACATGGGCAGAGTTCTGTAAATCCTTTAGAGTGGAGAGCCCTGTCATGTCCTGCTAGGAAGCTGGAGGTTTATGATATAGCCTGGTTACAGTACTAAGCTTAGCCATCTAAACTTGGGTCTGTCTTATCACCTGAGGCATCGATTTTCTTAAGTCTTGATGTTCAGTGAAGCTTTTAAAAGCATTAAGCTAATGTTCACTGACAACCTGTGTTTCAGAGCTTATTCTGGTCACAATGTAGCCTGCAGTTCTGTGGATTTCAATTGCTAGAATTTGATAAGAGCAAATTTTAGACCAAAGAAATCAATAACCAGAATGCTGTTATAACAGGAAGTTTTTTATCAAATAAAGTTTTTCCTATAGTGTGGGTGGTTTTTGTTGGCTCTTTTTCTTTGAAAAATTCCAGATACAACATCTTTGTAAAACATAGTGGCAGATGTTGCCCACTGAAAGATTGGACTCTTTTTGCTTCTTGCAGTCTTTGGTTTACATCTGTTGAAGTTGATGTTGATGATGCCCTCTCCTGGAAGAGTGTGATAGAGAATATTTTAGGTAGTGAACATGTGAAGTCAATGTACTGCCATGTCTGGCTGAGGGAAGAAGTATCTAAATCTAGATGGAAACTATTACCACATTAAGTCTCCATGGTTGGTTAAATGAAGGTCTGTAGTTGCAAAGACTCAGGTTCAGAGACTCAAACATTTCTGTTTCAAGACTTGTTTCCCACAGACAGTAGAGGGATAGGGAAGGGTCTTGTCATGATGTCCACATGTGGTGGGAAACAGTGTTGTATAGGTTATTGGGAGAAGTATTTTTTGTTTAGGACTCAAATCATGATGTTTGTACTGCATTTATTTCTGTACTTCAGATTCTATGGTTTTCATTTTCTGTGTAGTTGTGATTTACCAGTGGCACAAGGTCAAATGTATCAAGTGTGTAATTTCAGGATTGTTAGGCTTGAAAACACCAGCTCTTCATATACCAGAATCTGAACAGGATGTCTTCATCCTCTTTCATTCTGCTGTCTTAAATACAGAGTTTGAAGCTAAAGGCTGCATCGAGTAAAACTGAGTGCCAGATTTTGCTGTTGTGGACAATTAGCCCCAAAATAGAGCTTCTGGCCATGATTGAGTGATGAAGCTTGGCTCTCTGCCTGTAATGTTTCTCAGAATTCCCAGATGGTCATATCTCATGGCCTGTTTGTTTTACTCATTTAGATAGCTGATCTTATTTGGATTTTGATTTGCTCTCCCCCCTGGTTTTAGCATGTATTGGAAAAAGTATCACTGTGTGTTGTGGAAGGGCTTTTGTAAAGGCCTGTATTGCCTGAGCTCATTTTCCTGAACTCACAAAAGCAGTGATGCAGGAGTGTGGTTTGGATATAGTAGATCTTCAGGGGAGAGCTAAAATACTGGGAAGACTTTTTTGACATTGGGCAAGTTATTTAATGATCCAGTTGGATCATTCTGGGCTAAGGTTTTTCCTGTAAAATCAATCTATGCCAAAATTACTTCATATAATGGCATGTTGGAAACATTCTAGGAAGCAGCAGAATGCTTGGAAGACTTTTAAATAATCATGTAGGTTCCTGCATTAGTGTTACATAGGAAGCATTTCCTTCCATTCTCAGGCCAGTCTGTGTTCTTGCCTTTAGCCAGCATAACTTCTGTGGAAACTAAACAGTTCTCCTGCCCTGAGAACTCAAATGTCAATGCCTTCTGTTATGGAAGTGTAGCTGAGAAATGGGAAGGGGGTGTGTGTGGGATGTTTGCAAAGTCACTAACAAACAAATGAAGGGCAATCCTGGAGTCAGATTTCTCTCTAATTTTCACTTATTATTTAGACCAGTTATCTATAGAAAATATATATATATATATATAAATAGTTGGTCTCTACACACAGTCAAGACTTTAGTCAAGTGAGCCTTCCAGTTTCTCAGTTCTCACTTTTATATTTCAGGGTGTCAAACCAGCCAGCTTCGATAAAGTAGCAATCCCTGAAGTGAAGGAGATTATTGAGGGATGCATTCGGCAAAACAAAGGCGAAAGGTAAGTACTTCTTTTTCAGATGGAGGTCCTAGCTGCTGTCCAAGTTTTTTAATCTGTGATGATACCAGATCCAGTTAATTCCTGGGGTTTTCTGTGATTGGTGTGATTGGTATAAGTTGGGAAGGCAGTAATACTTCTGCAACTTCTGTTCGTTGGTAGATTCTGATGCAATGATTATTTTAGAGAATTAACAGTACCAGGAAAAGTGCAAATGCTGTAG
Organism: Empidonax traillii; assembly: GCF_003031625.1. NCBI lineage: Eukaryota > Metazoa > Chordata > Aves > Passeriformes > Tyrannidae > Empidonax > Empidonax traillii. Next base: position 3,263,705 of record NW_020955218.1, on the reverse strand, counting down.
TAACCATCCATGTCAGTTTGTTCAGAAACATTACTGCTTGTATTAAAACTTTGACCCAGTCAGCAAAATTATGGAGGACAGTTCTTCCAGGTTTCCAGGTATTTGGATTTGGTTGGTTGGTTTTGTTGTGTAATCCTTGGTTTTTTTTCTATTCCTTTGATTCTGTTGGTATTCTATGGTTAATTATTTTGAGGACTCTTCTTAATTTTGAAATTCTTGATACTTGTTTCTATCCACATCTTCTGCAAGATGACTTCTACTTGAAGTGGTTAACTTATACCATTACAGGAAATATGTAACTGTTCTATTGGGTTATTTGTGGAGTTTGGGTTTTTTTTTTCTGCTTTTACATGGCTGTTGTTTATTGACTGTCCTACTTAAGAATACTTCAGCCCTTGTCCCCTCTCTAGTCTGCTCCTCTTCTGTTCAGAGCAAGTTTTATGTGTCTATGGATGTTTATTCATCCCCTTCTACTAACTCTTGAAGTTTTACATCTGATTGTGTTGTGTATTTTTAATTTCAATGCTTTTCCTTAAACAACTTAGTATTATTTTCCCCCATTTTAAGTTCATTTTCTGACTGCACATCACTTATTTCTTGCCATTTTGTTTAAGCTGTTAACTGCTATTGTTAGTATATGAACATAAATCTCATGTACTACATGAGGCTTTTGATAAGATCTTGAAGTAGATTGAAATACATACTTGGATTACTGCATTAATTTGGGGACTAAGGGTTGTGTGTTAGATATATATAGATATATAAATACACCCAAACTGTCTTTTCAAGGTTTCTTATTATTTTATTTAATATATATTCTGTTCATTTGGCTTCCATCTTTTGGTTCTTCTGCTGACCAAGGTGTGGTTGGTTTGAGGTTTCTCATACATCTGTAGCATTGTTGCATTTTGTTTCTCATTTATGCTTTTTACTAGAAATTTGTATTCTAGTCTGCCAATTCATGAGATGTGTATTAAGTTAGAGAATAAATTTAGGGGAACATCAGGCAAGGATATTCCTTAATATCTTATGAAAACCTAATAACTGTGTGTGGTTTCTATGTTCTTTCCCAATATGCTAGATATGCTATTAAGGACCTTTTGAATCATGCTTTCTTCCAAGAAGAGACTGGCGTACGGGTAGAACTAGCGGAGGAAGATGATGGAGAAAAAATTGCCATTAAACTCTGGCTGCGAATTGAAGACATCAAAAAACTCAAGGGCAAATATAAAGATAATGAGGCAATAGAGTTTTCGTTTGATTTGGAAAGAGATGTCCCAGAGGATGTAGCACAGGAAATGGTGAGTGCTGATGGTTTTCCAAAGCTTAGGAAGTATTGGTGTTTTCTGACAGTGAAACGTGGTCTGTCACCTTTTACTGTTGCTGTCTGGAAATAAAGCTGGTTCAGAGGTTTGTGAATGGGAATTTAGTGCCAGAGAGAGTGGTAGCTTATGCTGTAGCACTGACGCAGTGGCTGTCTGTGGCAGTCTGAATTCTGTGAATATATCCTCCTTCAGGTGGAATCTGGCTATGTCTGTGAAGGGGATCACAAGACAATGGCGAAAGCTATCAAGGACAGGGTATCTTTGATTAAGCGAAAGCGAGAGCAGCGTCAGTTGGTGCGAGAAGAACAGGAGAAGATCCTTCAGGAAGAAGGTAGTCAGAAGCAGCAGCTGGAGCAACAGCAGCCAAGCGCTTCCTATGCAGGGTCAAAGCATCCCCAGTCTGTCACTGGTACTACTCTTGTCCCCACTGCTTCAGCATCGGTTTCTACACAAGTGGAGCCTGAAGAGCCGGAAGCTGATCAACACCAACAACTGCAGTTCCAGCAGCCCAATGTATCTGTTCTTTGTAAGTGTGTCAGCTGGTTTATTTAGGAACTCTTACACAGTTCCCGTTAGTCTTACACTTTTGGTGACTATGACAGTAAATATCTTAAGGTGATGCTGTCTGCTGAAGAGCAATAGCCCACTAGAAAGCACAGCAAAATAAGATGCGTTCCTGTGCCTTAGCTGAGCCAAGTCTTGGCACAATTCACAGTCCAGTGTCTTAGTACAAAATCATTTCTCTTAGTTTCAGGGTAATACACTGAAGGAACTGGGGCACCTCAAGCACAAACACGTGTCCTTGATTTTGCTGTCCTATAGGGACAGTATATTCTGGCCCTGCAAAAGGCTGTGTACTCTGGTACCAGTGCAGATCAAGATATTAAAACCACTTATCCTTGTTAACTTTTGTTTAAGGTGGAAATGAGATAAATCTACAAGTAGTTCAGCTCATAATTTGCTTTCTGAAAAGGCTTTATTTTTTGTTTTACATATTATAGATTAAAAGATGAATTAATATTCCTACCTTTTCCTCTTCTGCCATCCCAACATTTGAATCGGTATTTGAATAATGATGGTAGATGAGAACTTCCATATTACAATGATGAAGTTAAAAAGCAAATTATTGTCTGTTCTATAGGTACAGGGATTTTACACTGACTACTAAACCTAGTTCACTACTGTGCCTACATGATGCATCTGGCAGCCAGCACAACCCACCTGTTTTACATGTGCATGTAAAATTTAAAATAATGATTTTAAAACCTGTTAAAGATAATTCATAATGTTGTGGAATTTAGGTTTCTATGTCTAGTCTAGCCTTTTATAGGAAACATACTTTACTATTAAATATCTTCCCAAAGTACTTCTGAAATTATTAATTTTTTCAGGGGTTAGGGGAAGGCATATTGATAATTAATTACTGTATCGAGGGGTAAAAAGATATTTTTTTAACCAGCCTAAATACTACAAGAGGTAAAATGCTGTTAAGGCCCACGTGACATAGCACAAACACCAATCTAACATTTGATCGATTTATAATATCTTTCAAGTTTTGAAGCCAGATGGCAGTTCTTGAAATGCAAATTTTTTACCTTTAACTTTCACAGCTGATGGGACAGTTGACAGTGGCCTGGGGTCATCTGTTTACAATGAATCGTGTGTGGGCAGCCAGACTGTGTCCTACGGTTCCCAGCTTGACCAGTCAGCCTCCAACACTGCAGTCCAGGGATATGCAGCTTCAGTTGGCCAAGTGCAGTCCCAGCAGCACGGAGGATTTCAGCCAGCTGCAGGGGTAAGCTGGAACTTGGAGTATTGCAAATGCATGGAATTATCTGATTTTTGTATGCCTGTTGAAAGGTGAGGGGAGAGTCTACCAGGCCATCTCCCATGTATGTTTTGTTTTCCATAGGATACAAATTCTGCATGGGAGTAGTTTTAGGGGCTTTTTTTGCAAGGTGACGAAGTTTAGAGTGGGGAGGTAAAAGGGTTGTGTTTAAAGTTTTTATTTAATCTTGGGTGCACTTATGCAGAATGGTGGGTTAGTTTTTTTTATGGATGCAAGTAACATCCTTGGAATAAGACTATCTCAAGAATGTAAGCATTCGTCAATGTAACGCTCACTTGGGAAGGTGGTCTGTGTATGTGTATATGAAGTTACCAGGGATTAAACTGTTGGTCTAGTTTGAAGAAGGGATTAGAACAATTTGAGCTACTGTATGAAATTGCTGTGTGTGTTCTGTGAGGCTTTGATTACAGATTTTTGCAGGTAAGATTGTTTGACTGTTATAGAATGCTGCATGTGAGAACTCCAGACTGACAAGACCCCACATCCTTGTTCCCAGTTTTATTTCTAGCTTGTTGATTTGCTCATCATGCGTATTCCTTTTCCCTGGAAAGTCTGCACTGGGCACAAATACTTTTCCTACTATGTTCATTTGTGTTGCCCTTTTATTTTGGTATTTTTTTTCCTTGATATGTTTTTGGATCTGATAAGAGACTTTGCAGAAATCTATTCTAACTCTGGAGTAGAACTTCTGCTACTTTTATATTGTCTTCAGTGGTTCCCTTGTCATTTGTTTTTTACACAAATGGAAGTCTGAGGCAGAGACATTATGGTATAATGTAACAATACCGTAAAGGAGAAGATATGTCACTTTAGACTGAGGGTCCTCACTTCTGGTACCTGGGGTTGAAGGCTTTGTTGCATAATCACTGGTGTAACTAGCTTTTTGGGAAACAGGCTGGTATCACTCACAAGCAAAGCATCTCCATCTTTTTCCAAAACACTTAACCTGAGGTGTGTGGTACTGCTAGTCCTTGATGATGAGTTCTTAATCCCTCTAAATAAGCTCTTTTTCTGGGTAAGCTATATTTTGGTATAATCTTCTGAGAGGGAGAGGGAGAACAAGCATATGATAGAGGTTTAGCCAGGCTTAGTTTATTGCAAAATGTGCTCATGCTGTATGATGACAACAGTGGTACCAGGAGGCTGACAGAATGGAGTAGAACACTACAGGAACTTCTAACTCTGTTTTGGGAAGACAGGATGACAAATGGAAATTATATTGGCAACTGGAAAAATGGCCTTAATCATAGAACACAATTCAATCAGGACGAGAACAAGGTTCACGCTTAACTGGAATAATCAGCTACACAAGTACAGAATGAGCACTAACTGACTAGGCAACCATTCTGGAGAATAAAAAGAAGTCATTGATTACATTGTACCATAAACTGGACATGGTCAAAAACATCACGCTGTTATGAAAAAGGCAAACATCACATTATATGAAATGGTAGTTCTGCTCTTGGCCGTTGGTAAGTCTATCCTGGACATCTTGATTGAGTGAATTTGAGGGTGAATTGGGAGAAAATTCAGAGCAGTGTTAAAAAACCCCACCAGAAATACAAAAAACATGGTTTATGTGGGAAGACTGAAATACTTAAGCCTATGAGAAATGAACTTGAGGAGAGAGAAAGCTGTAAAGGCTGCTATAAAATAGGAGGATGCTAATCAGATCACAGTGTTGTTGTTAGGCAGAATAAGAAATCATAAGCATAAATTTGCTAACCAAAAAAGACAGCTAAGTACTGTAGTCTCCATCACTGGAGATGTTTCTGAACAATTTGTATAAATTAGAGTCAGGAATGATATATAACTACTCCCTCCTTCAAATAGATGAAGATGTATTTAGTTAACCATTTGAGTTCTCATATACCTCTCTCCCAGATTTTTGAGCAATCTTGTAAGTTTTTTCATATCAAAAACCTTTAGAATCAGATCTCCACTGAATATCTTGATGTTTTCTCTCTGGAGGTCTGTATCTGATTTCAATTACTTTAAGAAATTGTGGATTACATCCATAAGAAGCATATAATATCAGAGAAGGAAAATTTGCAGTTGAAAACTGCCTTTGTCATGTTTTATCCATTCATTCATTAAAAAGCCCACAGCAAAACACACACATACACAAAAGGCAATAATAACCCCCCCAAAACAAACTGAAAATGCAAATCCCATCCCAAAACTTCATTCTGTTTCTTTGGATTTTGACCTATGGCCTTCTAGATTGTGGCAAGATTACAAAATCCTGATGCTTTTATTGGCCCAGCATCTGGAAAAGGCTTGTCTAATTTTACAGAATTTTCCACACATTAAACTGTGGTTTGTTTGTTTGTTTTTTTTTTCCCATGCAGCTGATGTTGGAGAGGGTGTAATGTTTAAATTTTTATGGTAATGTTTTAGTTAATGAAGAACCAGCTGCATACCTTTAGTCCACTCAATTCAGGCAGAGGGACTGTCTCAATAGAGGAACTGGGTGAGGTGCTACCTGTGAACACACACCCACTCTCTAAACTGATGAATGTTTGAAAGCTCATCAGTGTCTGTCTAAGTTTTTTTAATCTGTCAGACTACCAGATGCTTTGGGAACACACAGTATGGGCTGCTTCCATGGCCCCGGAGAAAATACAGTCTGTTCTGCCTTCCACATGTTTCCTGTAAGGGAACCAGGGAACTTCCCACACTGCTCAGTAACCTAGGGCAAACCTGGGTCCTCAGAGGTGCACACAGCCTGTTCCTAGTGTGTGTTGGCATTCATTCAGCATTCTCATAAATTGTTGTACCACACATGGGTCCGTACTGGGCCTCTCATTGTGTGTCTTCATTTCTTCTCTACCTCATTATAGTTTTTGCTGGTTTTGTTATTCTTTTTTTTTTTTCCCAAGTGTTCAATTCTTAACTTTTGTTTTCCTCCTTTAGCCTCAACGTGGTCGTAGCATGTCAGTTTGTGTCCCCCACCTTCCTGCTCTTCCCTGTATGTCCTGCATCCCTCTCAGTGCTCCTTGCACCCCACCACCAGCGCTGTCTGCACCTCTTTCTCCTTTCTACCTTCGGACTGTCCCTGAAGAAACCTTTGCAGAAAAGCTTTCTAAAGCCCTGGAAAGTGTCCTGCCCATGCACTCTGCTTCTCCACGCAAGCATCGACGCTCCAGCCTGCCCTCCCTCTCTGTCAGTCCTGTATGTGTTGCCATTTGCCTCCTGGCACAGTAAGATAAGTTATCATTAAATACATCCTGGGTTTTGGGCATTTTTAAAACGAGAAAATGAAGAGTCGATTCCTTACACTGTGCTGCTGGAATGCCAGATTTTAATTTTTTTTCCCCTTCTATGAAGCAGTACACTTAAACATTATCAAACAGTGGCTGACCATCTGCTTTTTCTATTTTAGGGTAGTATAAATATAAATTACCCAGTTATACCACAGAAGGTAAAGGGAAGACTACTTCCTATCATGGTCAGAAGAATAGCTTTTTATTTTTCAAATTCCAAGTAAACACTGAATGTTAATTAAGCCCTGCACAGAACAATGAGTTTTAAATCTCGGTTGCAGTGGCTAGTTATTCTGAAAGCTTTGGCTAGCTGTGACAGTGATACTAGAAATGTAGAGTATGAATACCTTTGAGGATTTTTCTGTAAGTTTTAATCAGAATTGCTACTTCAACTGCTTCTTGATGGGAAGAAGCCATAGTTTCCTGTCTTGCAGAAAGTCAGATGCAAGATAGCTTGCAATATAGCAGGTAGTTCCTTTTCAGTTTTGAGCTTCAATTTACACAAAATAAGTTTTGAGAAGAATTTTTGTGTAAATGAAGTAAGTGGAACCAGTTTTTCAGAACGTAGGAAAAGTACTTCATCATGTAGGGCCTTGTTAATATTGGTCAATATGGAAATTTGCTGCTGCTTTTCCGGACAAAGGGGGCTGGGGAAAAAATAAACAATGTGGAAACAGCAATTGAAAAAGGCATAAACGCCATCTGTCTTGGGCAGTACATTTGCTACTGACTCCTACAGTTTTTTTCCATTAGAGTAGAGAATACTTTCTCTCAGCACACTGTAGACAGAGAGGAAAAATGGCAAAATTACTAAATTGTTTGATATTCTTACAAAGAACTCTCTTTACTGTGAACTTCCCAACAAATCTAAATAAGATCAACCTCGTTTGAAGTAGTAAATGAGATGGAGTGGAATTGCCTGAGGACTCTACTCTTACTAAACCTGTGAATGTTTTATTTTCCAGGCAAGAGTTAGGTTTGTTTCAATGGCTATTCATTTTCAGTGTAAAAAAGTGTGATAAAATGGATCAAGAGAGTTAATCAACCTGGGCAGAACCCAAAGACTCTTTGTTTTTATCAGAGGCTTTCGTTTTTATCACCTGTGTGATGGAATGGTGCAATTTTGTCTCATAAAAGACTTCTTTTTAGCTCTCTGGATAGCATGCAGGATAACCTACACTGTGGTTTTTTGTGCTGGAAAATACTAAGATTTAATGTCATTTTATCTTCTAAGTGCAAATTAGAGGCTCTGCATCATTACTGCTCTCAGGTTCTGAATTTCATATTGCACATATGGCAGTGACCTCAGGGGTTTGATTGGATTTCAACCACTGATCACAATGGATAGGCTGCAGCAATAAATCTCTTTCCATTGTAAGGAGCAAAACTGGTTTCTTTTTGTGAATTATTGGAATTGAACTGGAAAAGCAGCTCTAACACAAGCAAATGTTCCCATTTGTAGCTATGCCTGCCATGGATGTATTTAATGGATATTTACAACTCACCTAAATTTCCTAAGTACTGTATGTTTTTGACCATGAATTGAGTATGAATTCTATAAAGTTACTTCACAGAACTGCCTAGTGAACTGTGCATGTTGATGTGCTTTCACTTTTAATGTATGAATTACCTGTCTTGTTCATGTCAATACAGCCTCAGCATCCACGTGGGGGAACACCAACGTTCCCAGATTCACAGATATTTTTCCCAACCGTTCATGAACGGCCGGTGTCTTTCTCACCACCACCTGTCTGCCCGCCGAAGGTGGCAGTTGCTCAGCGGCGCAAGAGCACTTCATTTTTGGAAGCCCAAACTTGCCACTTCCAGCCATTGCTGAAGACTGGCCAGAGTTTAGTTCCACCTGGTGGTAGTCCCACCAACTGGACACCAGAGGCATTCGTTATGCTGGGCACAGCAGCTCAGAGAGTCGCTGGGGAGCCTCTGCATGTGCAAGTTAATCCTGTGTTTGAGCCAGCTCCTGTCCACAATGACTATAGATCTGGACCAACACCTCCAGAGGATGCTCACTACAGAATGCATCCAGAAGCTGTATATTTGGTGGGCATGCACTATCCATCACAGGTATCGGAGCAGTATGATCAAGTAGCTTATAACTCACACACAACTGAACAGCATTTGAAGCAGGTTTCTGAGTCAAACCATGGGCAAGGTGGTCCTCCACAAAGCTCTGTGTTCGATTTTCAACCGGGGCAAACGTACCTGGCAAGACCCGTTCAGAACCTGAGGCTGGATTCTGGGATGGGTCCCCTCTCTCCATTATCCAGTGTTTCAGCTCCTCTGAGTGCAGACCCTGCTCAGATGACATTCCACCAGGTGTTTGTTCCGCACTCTGCCCCGGCTGTGCTCTCTCACAGTGCTGATGGCAAAACGAGCTGTGTCTTTGAGTTCCATGTGCACACACCGACTTCTGCCTCGGCAGAAGGGGCAGTTGTGCCCCCGCGGGTCTACAGAAGTCGCCGGGGCTCTATGGAGACCAGTCAAGAGGAATCCACTCAAGGCATAGGGTCGCATGGTCGGCTTCAGCCTGTGACAGAGGAGCAGTGTAACTATCTTGGTGCTGGGTTAGCAGGTCCCAGAGGGGGCTCTGCCAGGCGGAGCTGGCCAGAAGGAAGCCCAGAGTACTCCAGTGATTCCTCACAGCTGACTTCCTCTGACACTGGTGATTTCCAGTCTCCTCCCCCTACAGGGGGCTCATCTTCTGCTTTTGGTTCAGACTTCTCATTGCCCATTGTTCAGCTGCCTCAGAAGGTGTTGCAGGAGTCGCAGCTCTTCATCTGCTTCCCCCAGGGAGCCTCAACTCAGCAGGCCTTGTCCACCTCGTTTTCATCAGGACCACCTGCATCCTATCCTCAGGTTACAGGAGCAAACCTGTCCAGAATTTCTCTGTTTTTTATAAGTCATACCTTGCACTTATGAAGGGGAGCCTTACCTGTAGATTTTGCTCCTTGTGGTTCTAAGTATTAGCATTCATGGGGATATCTTTCCACCAATCTGTACTAGGATCTCTTTACCAGGTTGTGATGAAATAATGACACATCAGCAACCATTTGGTTTGTGTTCAGATTTGGCTGAAATATTGGTAGGGCTTTTGTGTTAAGAATAAAAAACTGCTAAGTGTTCCTCCTGGAACTAGTTGTTTTTTTTGGTGAGAGAGGGCTGGAGGACCAAATTGGCTTTTAATCAGTGGTTTCAATGAAATGTATCTTTTCCACAGTTGGAGTCAGCAGCGATAGTAAAATTTTCTTTGTGTTTTTGTTGCTGCTCCTTAATTTTAATGAGAGTGTTATTTGAAGTTGAACTTTGATATGAATAATGTTTTGCTAGACAACAGCAAGGTTATGTTGCTGATTGTCCAAAATGCAAGAACTTTTTCTAGACTTGGGGAAAGAAAGTGGGAAGAGAGGAGCGGAAGGAGCTGTGTTATGTACGTGTACGTGAGTTTGAAATGTGTTTGGAGGAGCTTTGAAGAAACTAAACAGGCTGAGTAGTTAATTAATGGTACAAACAACTGTTGCTAATAGGTGTTGCCGCCTTTATAAGCCTAGAATATAATGTCCTTTTAAATAACAAAGTTGGAGGCCTGAAGCTTAGTTTGGAGGTACATGTTTTATCAGCATATATGGTATTTGCGCTTGCAATGGTCACTTTTTTGTACACTGTGATTGTGAGGTCTGTGTGTATATACATTGTGTCTGCACTTTAGACTGAAAATTCTCATAACTTTCTGTGAAAAGAGAAGATTTACTTCAAGTAGACTTCTCTTTTACCTCTTCTGCACATAGAATTAGGGACTCTAATTTTAGTTATTGGAGTATTAGCAAATTTGGAATCTGTGTGAAGGAGAATAATTTTGCTTTCTGTGTTAAGATCAATAAGTATTCGAGGCTTTCTGTATGGGATAACAGATGTTTTATTGAAGCAGAAACAGCTTTAATCACTAGTCTAATAGATGGCAATTGCTGTGCTGTAGGAGAACTTGTAGAGTGAATCTGCTACTCCAGAAGTTTGAAAACTACGTGGAGATTTTTTTTCTTCATAAACCTTTGTTATGTTGTCAGGAGGTGAATTCTGATGGATTTAAAATACATTTGGAAAACAAAATAAGAGATAATGATTGTTTATGGAATTTAAGTTCTGGGATCTTTTATCTAATTCATTAAAAGATTAGAATTTGAAACCCAAACTAAGTCAATATGAGTAGATGTTATAGCAGTGGGATATAGCACGTTTAGGTCTTAGCCAGTAAGGGCCTCAAGCTTCTAAAACAGCAAAGAAAAAAATGGTTCTCTTCACTGGCACTCTGCTTTCCCCAAAGTTTCTATAATTAAAAAAGTATTTAATTTTAATAAGCTTGTTCATTATGAGCTTCTGCAAGCTTAATGATCACAGGATTAAGGAATTTAAGTAGATATTTCTGATATGATACATATGCACCAGAGATGCTTCTTACAAAGGCAGTTCACCAAAGTGGTGCATGCTCAGGGAGCTCGTCTGGAGGTCTTTGTCTAGTTTTCTCCCAGGAGCTGATAAAGGAATACAGTTGTCACAAAAATCATAATGCAAATCCTGGGATCTGATCAAAAAATGTCATCCACAAAAATAATGAAAATCCATTCCATTTTCCTCTGCATATTCCACATTCATTTGTATGCCACTCATCCATTTTTTTCATTGCTTATTCAAAAATTCTGTTTTAACTAGAATGTGAACCCCCACATTCCCTAATATCTGATTGTTGGTAGCCTTTGAATGGAAGTGACTCTGGGAATGATTACTAGCCTGTATTTTGACATTCCTCTCATAGGAAACTCATGACATATATGTGTACTGGGTATGTTGTAATTGGTCTGGAATTCTGTATATCTTTGTGCTTGGTGGCTTTTTTTTTTTTTAATGGATAGCTTTATTTCCACATACTCTCCTTTTATCACCCCACCTGTGTGTAGAACACATGTACAGATAAAACCTAATACCTCTATTTCCAGTTATCATGCCAAGGCATCCTGCTTTTAAGGCATCACCAGTGGAAGAAGCAGCTGGTAGGCTGATCTGTGTCATGTTGAGGGGCTGCAAAGACTTTCTGTATTGGTTATTTTGGAAGACTTAAAACGAAGTTCGAAACTCTTCCAGATTGCTCTGCTTTGTTCTGTTTGTATTAGCAGAATTTGGCCAGAAGGACTGCTTGTCCAAAAGGACAGCTAGAAACCTATTCCAACCAGATCATTCCAGGCAGAAATGATTTTAATTGCCTGTGGCAGAAACCATAGGTGTTTTTTAAGCTGACTCTTTTTTCCCCCCCCTCCTCCAGACACAGGTGCAAGGCCAGCCAGCCTCGAGCAGTGCATCGGTGCCATCCCAGCCTACCCAACACACTCAGCAAGTAAGATCGCAATTCCTAAACCCAGGACTAAAATACTCTTAGTATAGGATTTTGATGACTCTTTTAAGGCCAGTTGACTACCTCTATTACCCTTCAACCCATAGTTTTGCACAAAAGCAAAGGAATCCTCTCCCTGGGAATTCTCACTCAGTCTAATGTGCTATGAGATATGCCTGGACTTTGTGGAATTTATTTTTAAAGTCATGTTAATGCTTGTTTTCCCATGCCTGTCTTCCCCAACTTCCACCTGAGCTTGCAGTGGCAGTCCTGTTCAAGGGGAGATGTGTCAGGATTTGCAAGTTAGACTGTCTAGACGGGCAAACTTCATTTTTAGGGTTTCTCCTAACTGGAAATACTATCATATCTTCTGCAACATTCTTATGTCTTAACTGCCTTTTCTTCCTTTATAAAATCTTCATTCTTGTTCACACAGGTGAAGTACTTCTGTTGCAAGATTTGGTGCTGATAATGTAGTTGAATTAGTGTTGCTAATAAGTAATTGCTAAAGTCTAATTGACTTGGCATATTCTGAAGAACCACAGATGTTACTTGGGAGAGAGTAAAAAGTAGAATTGAAGTAGGATATGCTTTATAAACCTCTGTAGGGGGGAAATACAGCTTCTGCCTCTTTTTTTTACTGCAGAGTGCACAGCAGCCAGCCTCTTCCCAACAACCTGGGCAATACCAGCTGCAGCAGCCACCAGTTTCTGCTGGCACAACTCCTGCACAAACTGTCTCTCAAACTCAGACATCACAGATAATGCCAATGCCTCAGGCAGGAGCTGGGACACAGGTAAACAAAATTCTTTCTAGCAGAAGATTTATTTTTTTTTTCTTCACAGCTGGCAAATTCAAAATTCAAACATTTAAACTTTCACTTTTGTCATCTTTTCTAATGGTTCCAAAACATTCATCTAGGCAACAGTTTTGTTATTGTACTACAATTGTCAGTTCTGTTGGAAATGCGTTGGAAAACCTTTCACATGTGGCAGTCGTGGGTAATCTGAGGGAGGGATAGTATTTTCACGCACAAAGATCTTCAAATCGTCAAAAATACCAGGAGGCATATTGATGGATGGTGTGTTGTGAATGGATTGTCAGGAACCTGTCATTTCTCTGTTTCCCATACGATGTCTGTCTTCTGCACCATTACATATTCACTTACTTAGGTAGTGAACCATAGGATTCCTTTCTTCACTCATCTTTCCTACTCAGCTCTTCTCCTTTACTCCCTGGTCAAGAAGCTTCTGTTACTGAATATTGCTTCATTTTGGCTCATATCTCTATTGAATGTGTGAGCCTTAATTTTGTTTTTAAAATTATTGGTTTGTTGCTTGTTCATCTAAACTGCTTTTCCAGTTGCATCATTTGCTGGCTTTAATTGACATATCCCCTGCCATTCTCTGAATACTGGCACAGTGGATTTTCATTTTCCTCTGCTTTAGTCCCCATACCCAAAGCTGACAGATTTGTTGAAAGATTTGCACTGCTTTCCTGTAAGAAGGCAGGCCTTGGGTCTGAAGACAGAGTTAAGGGGAATTTGATGAAGCACAAATCAGTGCTTCAGGGTATTCGAACGTTGCTCTTTTACCCGCTGTGGGTGTCGGTTTCAAGAGCCTGTTGAGTTCTTCAAGGGAAGTGTTGCAAAGAGAGGACCGCTTGGAACTCCAGCCAGCTTCCCAGCCACTCTGCCAACTGTGCTCCCGCCCACTTTAACAGAGTGCTGTAACTTTGAATAATGCTTTCTTTGACTAATGTGTAAAAACTCTGCTTTCCGCAACCCTGCTTAAAAAAAAAAAAAAATCTATCTCTATTTTCTTTACCTCCCCAGCTTCCTGTTTCCCAGCCAGTGCCGATCATCCAAGGCGAGCCTCAATTACCTGTTGCAGCACCTTCTCTCCCTCAGCCTTCAGTTGCCCCATCAGTCCCCATTGGCTCTCATTTTCTACCCATGGGACAGGCCTTGCCAACTTCCGTGGTTCCCCAGTTCCCAGTCCCTCAGTTGCCTGTAGCAGCTCCTCATGTGACAGTGGCTCAGCCAGGTTTCCAGTCGCTGCCCATTTCAATGGCAGCTGGCATGAACCAACCATTGCTCACACTGGCAACGTCTGCTGCGGCAACCGCTGTTCCTGTAGGATCAACCGTTGTCCCTAGCCAGCTTCCCACAATGATGCAGCCTGTGGCTCAGCTGCCCAGCCAGGTTCTCCCGCAGCTCCTGCAGCCAGCTGTCCAGTCCGTGGGATTGCCAGTCAGCATTGGACAAGCTGCTGAAGCTTCACTTCCTGCTGGAGATGCTCTTTACCAGGTATTGTTGCAAGCCAGCAGACCTCTTCTCCACATTTTTAGCTGTTACTCTAAGGTATCGGATCTAAACTGTGTTGCCCTGACCAACTCACTTTTCATAAGAGAGCCATTAAACCACCAACATGAATTCTGTGGTGTGGTAAAAACACATTTTAAGGAGGAGAGGAAAAAAAAAGTCCTTGGATGTCCTGGTGTTTTTGAGCCTTTCATATTTGGCAGTGGAAATTGTTTAAAATGACAGAATCATAATGCAGGATTCATTCAACCACTGTGTGAAAGAGGACAGCTTTATGTCCAAGAGATCTGTCAAACTGGAGACAAAGAAAATCAAAACATTTCAACTTTAGAAATGGGAGATGTGTGCTGGAATCAAAATCAATGGCAGCATGTTCAGCAATGTCAGTATTTTATTCCAAGTCTGGGAAGGGTTGGGACATGGAATTTCTAGAAATAAGGCAGGCAACGTGGATCTTGAATGTGGCGTAAGTACCTGACGCTAGTCGTGAACTGCTTGACTGGTGGGCACAGACTGCTTCAGCTACTTTGTGTGATCACTGTGAAAATGGCAACCTGAATAATGGCAAGTGTTCCTTGTTCCTGGGTCAACTCATCCTGAGAGGACAGGAAGAACACAAGACTGTTTTTGCTATTTATCTCGAGAATCAGCAGCACTTTTATAACATTTGAGCAGCAGTTGTTCTGCCTGAAAATTCTTCAAACTCATTTCATTTCTCAGGCTTTAAAATATTAAGCTACAAATGCAGCTGTGAGACTTAGGAGATGAAGATTGTTTTGCCTAACACTTGGAAGTATGAGTGGGGATTTGCTTGTTCAAGCATGTTGACTTGCAAGCTGGCTGCATGAGCAGTTTGCTCTGCTTCTTTGGGAAGATATTTGGGAATGCTTGAATAAGTACAGAAGGTTGGAAGATGCCCCTGGAAATGATACTTTTTTCATTTTACTGTTGTGTTTCCTAATTAGCTCTGACATTCACTGACTTGACTCCCCCGTTTCTATTCCAGGGCTTCCCGTCACGGCTGCCGTCTCAATACCCCGGGGACTCGAATGTCGCACCTTCCTCTGCCATGGCCTCTGCTAGCATTGCTTCTGCTGTCCTGTCCCCTCCCTTACCCACAGATGCAATGGCCCAGTCAGGATATCTCGCTCCTGTTGTGCAACCGTACGGGGAACAGAATGTTCTGGTTTCCATGGGCAGCATAGGAGGGCAGGTGCAAGTGCCCCAGCCTTCAGTGAGTTTAGCACAACAGGCCTCATCTGCCTCCTCACAGCAGGCAGCTTTGGAGGTAAATATGTGGAATATAACGTAACAATACATTTAGGATGTTTGAATCGTGCAACAATGTATGTGTGTGGGGAACTAATCCCTTCCATGCTTGTCTTCAGTTGGAAATTAATATTTCAAATGACCTTTCTCTTACAGCAGAATGTCATGCCAATGTGGGGACCTTGTTGCCACTGGTTGTTCTGTTGGGAAGTGAGTGTGCCATCCTGCAGGCAGAAAGCAGTTAACATTTCACTTCTTGCTAGTCCTATGGACCATTTTTGCCATATCCAAGACAAGCTGCAAACGATAGCCTTAGAGAATCTGTCATTTTGCGTATTCCCTGCAGGGTTGTTCTTGCTAGGGAGAATTTGAACTGTCTTTGTGTTCTGCATTGGCTTGCCTTTTGCACATTCTGTTAGTAAGACTGTAACTGCATGGCAAACTGTAGTGACACATGAAAGTAGAAAGGATGGCTGACTCTCTCTCCTCACCCCTCCCGAGATGATTTTTTGCTTCACTGCAGTTTGCTCTAGAATCCTTTGTAAATCAGAGCTGTCTAGATGCCAGCTGTTTGAAGTTCTAAAAAAGGCAGAGCTTTTAGCTTTACAACTGGTTTGGGAATAAGTTCGAAAGACTGCTGGGCTACTTAAGGAGGAACTTTATTCTTTGGGGGATTCTTGATGTAGGTTTCTGTCCATAGGGTTCTCAGGGGGCCTCACAGACTGCTCCTACAGAGACTCTTCCAGCAACACAGCCTGCTCAGTCTACCCCTTTGGCTTCCTCTATGGATAGGTAAGCATTGCTTTCTTTAGATTATACTTCCATGTGTTATCTTTAGGTAAATTTTTTCACCAGGGATACTGAGGGTGTTCTTGAGGATGTGAGGAAACAAACTTCCAAGAGGAAAAATAGGGTTATGAGAGGTGGAATAAGTTTTGATTTATGTCTGGGTGTGGAGAGAATAAATAGGATTGTCTGTAGTGCTTTAATTTCTAGTCCATTTTTATTTTTCATGTCCAGTGGATCATAAAGCATGTTTTTCTGTCCTTTTGGCACTCAACAGAATTCAGACTCCAAATAGCTTGAAGACATATTCAAAAGATAGATTTGTACTAGTAAGCTTGCAAGAGGTGCAGCGAAATAATTGCTGTTAGAGTAGAATTTTTAAGTGTTGACAGGACTATTTCCTTTATTCTGAGATTACACACATCTGCTGCTGTCCAGAAGAGAATATCATCTGGTGGGTTACACTGTATTGTTGCAGCTATGGAATGCATGGATACTAATGTAAAGGTGCCTTTTTCTTTTTTTTTTCCCAGTGCACATTCTGATGTTGCTTCAGGATTGAGTGATGGCAATGAGAATGTCCCAACTTCTAGCGGGAGGCATGAAGGGAGGGCCACGAAACGTCACATGCGGAGGTCTGTCCGCAGCCGCTCTCGCCATGAGAAGACTGCTAGACCAAAACTGAGAATCCTAAATGTGAGTGTTTCTTATTTTAGAGACAGTTCAGTAGTGAGCCTCTAAAATTGTTATTTCCTTTGAGCAATGTGTGTCTTCTGCGGTCTTGTTCCTAGCTCCCTGAGCACAAAAGCTATCCAGTGCATTTCTTTTGCTTCTAGAGTCACCATTCTAAATGTCATCTGCTGAGAGCATTTTGGAGCATTAGATCTGGCAAAGTTGGTTTGTTTAGCTACCAGTGGTTCCATAGACTATTGCAGAATATTTGATGTATACTCAGACAAAAATGATGCTGTACATGGCACCACTTATTAGATTGGAAAGAGAAAGAGAAGAAGTTTGTATTATACCAATACTGTTGGTTTGTTTCAGTGAACTTTAAAGAAAAAGCCTTAAATTCTTGTGCTTTTGGTTTGAAGTACTTTTTTTTTTTTTTGCTTTAGGTTTCGAACAAAGGTGATCGGGTAGTGGAGTGCCAGCTAGAGACACACAATCGGAAAATGGTTACTTTCAAATTTGATTTGGATGGTGATAACCCTGAGGAAATAGCTTCAATTATGGTAAGATACATTTTAGAGATGTAGAATTGAATCTGGTCTGAATTATTTTTTTCTTGTGTTTTGGAATTGCTCTTCCACATAGCATGGTGTGTGTTCACGTTATTGGTACACAAGCACAGCTAGAAACTCTGGGCGCAGAATGGTATACCTGACTGACAGTTAACATTGCACACACAATTCACATAACAATTTTTCAATTTTTACCTTGGAACTGAGGTTTTATCAAGTAAATTTGCCTCTGTTTTTTTGCAGTCTAATTTTTTTTAAAAGAACAAACAACTTTTTGGAAGTGTCAGATTTAAAAAAAAATTCTGGTTTGTTTTCCAAGAGCAAATGTTGCTAGATTTTTTTGTATTTGAACTCTTTTTGATCTGGTACACTCTAAATGAAACAGATTATTTTAAGTGTTAGTGAAGTGAGGGAGGATGGCAAAATGCAGTATCTTCTGCCAGCTTTTTGGGTACCTCTCTTGGTGTGTGCTGGATTTGTACCTACCTAAAGGAACCAAACCAGTGATATGGGAGGAATAATCTCTCTGTGACTAATGACTTTTTTAGGAAAGAGAAACAAGTTGGTTCTTGGCTAAGTACATGTATTGACACTGTGAACAAGTTAGTAACATAAAGTCAAGTGCCAAGAAATACACAGATGTCTGTCTTTGCCTCATACCTAAAGTGATCCTATGGAGGAATAAAGAGTATGTTTGATTTTAAAAAAATCCAAAAAACTAAACAAGCAAAAACAAAACAAGCACACGCAGCCCAAGCAACAAACCCCACAGTATTTGAAGATGAGTAGAAGCAAAATCAGTGAACTGTGCATTCAAAATGCGGTCACATAGTTGAAACTGTGCAACCTAAATTAGACATCTGAATCTGGAACATTGTGCTCATGGGTTTCTTGTTGAATATTGAGGGAACTTTTGACTGTAAGACTTTATGGTTTCTTTTTTAATCATTGTACTGTCAGGTAGCATTCCTCAACTTAAAATGCTGAAGGTTTCTTTAGTTAAGTTTTCTGCATTGCAGAGACAGATGTAAGCACACATCAGGCTTGACTTTCCTTTCTCTGAACCAGCATCCCAGAAACTTGATGTAAATGCAGTGTCTCAAGTTAAACCTCCAAGGCACTTTCTCTTTTCCAACTGAGATACTGTGACTGACAGCTTTGCTTCTGTTTCACAGACTCTCTGCAAGTTTTGCCATGCATAATTTCAGGAGACAGAATATTCTCCTGGGTCAGACCAAACCAGAAATGTCTTTCTAAATGTCATGTATACTTGTTTAAGCTAGTTTTCTCCAGTATAAGCAGCAGAAGGTATTTTCATAAAGCAGTATAGTGCATTGAAACTAGGTGAGCTGAGCAATCTTCCTTTTCCTGTACTTGGAACATAATTAATACTGACTTTTATGTACTACAGCCAGACTTCAAATTAGTGATGTGCGTAGAGTAGAAGTCGTATATGGCATGGAAAGAGAAAAGCACAGAACACGTCTTCAATACAGAGGTTTTTTTTATGTCATAGTTCCCTTTAAATGTGGCTCTTAATGCACATTACATTAGACAGGAGGAACTGCAGTAAGATAAGGCTGCTAATTTTAAATCTCCCAGTGCTAAGCAAAGATTGAGGTGACAGTTTGATGAAGAATTGAGATCAAATGTTGTTCCACAGCAAAGATTAAGGGCAAATACTTCTGTGCTGGAGATAATTTTAGAAAGAACTGTTTTTCTCTAAGGTGTCACCATCTTTGTCTTGTGGAGAACAGCAAAGGGAGGACAAACAATAGCACCAAGAGTAAATTACAGTTATTCAGTATATTGTTTTGAAGTCATTTGTAGAAAATGAATGTTGTTTTATTCTCTTTACAGGTGCAGAATGAGTTTATTTTAGCAACAGAGAGAGACTCATTCGTAGAACAGGTACGAGAGATTATTGAGAAAGCAGATGAAATGCTAAGTGAGGATGCAAGTGTGGAGCCAGAAGGGGATCAGGGTTTGGAGAGCATGCAGACAAAAGATGATGGCTTCTTTCCAGGGTCACAGGTATGTAAAGGACAGATTGCCTTAGCTTTTTGTATTTTCCATTTTGGGTGACGTGGCTTTGTGAGTAGAGCTAGTTAAAAATAGAAACTTTCTTTCGTGAGTGATTCAGAGATTAATGCTGAAATGAAAACATAAGCAGAGAAGGCTTCATGTCAGTGAGTGCCTAAAATTCACTTAGAAAGCTAAGTAACAGAACTCTTACTTTTGATGTGCTGGAGGCTTCTGAAGCTGCTGAATCTCCTAATAGTCCACTAAACAGACAAGTCTTAAATGCTGAGGCTTCTTGGATTTGAGATTATTTTGAAGTAGGACATTAAAATCCCCAACCCTGTGCTGCTTATTAAACACTGAGACCCTGGACTCAGGCCCTCTACCCTCTGAAATACTAAGAGATTAGATAGCTCAGTTAGGAAACATAGGTTTTGAAACTGATTGCTGGGAATAAGATGGGGTGACGTTTCCTGAATCTCTGTCTTTATTACACCCAGAACTAGTTCAAAATGTCTTTTTGTCTGTGGAATGTTTAAGGAAATCAGTTGGACTGCCTGTTAACAAGCAAGTGTTTAGATCAGTTTGTTTCACTGATGGTCTCTAAGCTGAGCAGCTCTAAAACCACTGTAGCTGACACTTATCTGGGCAGAATTCCTCTAGTTTGGTGATGGTGCTTGGGTCCAAGGTACTGCTTCTCTTAAATGCCCACGTTTCAGTCAGCTAGCATTTTAAGAACTATCTTGTGGGTTTCTGTTTCAGAATAGAAGTTTAAACTTTATCTTACTTTACAGAAATTAGAGTTCAAACAGCCTGATCCTACATCTTCCATGCCACAAAGAATAGGTAAGTCTTTTGTGATTATTTTTTTTTTCCCAACAGTTACCTTTTTCTGTTTCAGCGGATGGGTGCAGCCAAGTTTTTATTTTGTATGATGGAGTGCACATTCCATATTGCAGGTGATGTATTTAGTTACTGTCAGTGTCACTAAACTTCTGACTTCTTTCTATTTAGGGGTCCCTTCTAGCTCCTTTACCCAGGTTGTCCATTCTGCGGGAAGACGGTTTATTGTCAGCCCTGTCCCTGAGAGTCGGTTAAAAGAACAGGGCTTTTTCACCTCTGCTGTTTCTGGAGGAAGCGAAACTTCAGATATGGGTAAGTTATCTAAACTCTTAAAAACTGATGGCTAAGACATGCTCATCAAAACTGAAGTTAACTAGGTAAACTGTTCCTAAAGACCTCTTGAAGTACTTGGGGAAGTAAGGAACTGTCTGTGCTGGTGAGGAGTGATCACAGTTTAGGTCATATTGTGCTGGATTCTTAGCAAAAAAATTGTGATGGGTTTTCTGCAAGACTCTGAAACCCTAAAATCTGGATTTGTGTGGTTTATTTTTTTTGGTTTTGTTGTTGTTGTTTTGCTAAGAGGTAAATGTGGTCTTAGTTTAGTCACAGACAATAATACTGTAATGAGCTTTTCCAAGTGGACTGATAATTTTCTGTTCTTCCAGTTGCTGCATCTCCAGTGCATGGTCCCGGAATGAATCTCTCCCACTCGGCATCATCGCTGAGCTTGCAGCAAGCTTTCTCTGAGATGGGGTATGCTCAGATGACAGAAGGACCTAGTACAGCTCCTCCAGTGTTCAATCAAACAGTACCACCATTTCCACCTGCACTTTCTACCATGGCGGGCAGTGGTGCAGCTCCTGCATCTGTCGCTGCTTCTTCAATATCTGTTTCCTCCAGCACTGGCGTTTCTCTTCCAGAATCTGTTACTTTGCCTTCAGAAAATGCAGCTGTTGGAGCTGCACCAAGCACAAGTGTGCCAAGCTCTGTTTCTCCACCTCCAGCCTCACAATCTGGACAGCAATCGACTGGTGTCACTTCCAGTGTGAGCGCCCCTGCTTCTTTCTCCTTATCTACCACATCGCAGCCTGCTCAAACAGTAACTGGAGACATTGCCCCCAGTATCAGCACACCGTTGTCCTTGGCACTGCCATCTACCCAGGTTCCTGGTGTCACTGGTCTTGGTGTCGTCACACCGGCTGTGACATCTCAGTCTACTCCTCAGATTGTCAGTAGTATGGCGGCACCACAGACATCCGTTGCCCCGTCTCTGCCTCAGAACGTGGCTTTGCAGCTGCCTCAACTTAGTAGCAGTGGCTCTGTGTGCAGTCTGGCAGAAACAACAGTTGTAAGTGCTCCACAGTCACTCCCCGAGAGTGGGCTGTCTCTGGGTACATCGCATCCCTGCAGTGCAGCTGGCTTGTCCCTTCCGATCTCTGCACCTTTGTCATCCTCAGTAGCATCCAGCATAAGTGGTTCAGCTGCTCAGCCAGTGATACATCCCTTACTTGTCCCATCAGGAATTACATCAACACCTGTCCTACCCCAGATTTCAAGTGCAACACCCATGTTGCCCCAGGTTCCCTTGCCTGGTGTCTTGCCACAACCAGTCACTAACTTGCCCGCCGTTCAGCAGACGTTGATACACAGCCAGCCTCAACCAGCACCGTTACCCAACCAGCCTCACGTTCACTGTCTGGAGGCTGATGCTGACGCTCAGTCTAAAGCTCCTGGTATTGATGACATAAAGACCCTGGAAGAAAAGCTACGGTCTCTCTTCAGTGAGCATGGTAATGTGGGAACAGTGCATCCATCAGTATCTCTGGAGACATCGCTGGTGATGGAAACGACCGTTGTTCCTGGGATACCAACCACTGCTGTTGCACCAACTAAACCCCTGACATCCATTAGCACTTCTATACCTCCAAGCAGTTTGCCTCTTGGACCAACTGGCTTGCCAGTGCTGACTCCAGTTGCCACTCCTGGGCAGGTGATCACCCCAGTGAGCTACATTTCGGCATCGAGCAGCATTGCAACAGCAGCAGTGAAACCAGGGACCTCTCCTTCCAAGCCCCCTCTTAGCAGGGTACCGGTAAGAAACGCAGTGTTTGTGTGAATGTTCAGCTGCTGTAGGAAACTGCCTTCTTGAGCAGAATCTTCATTATAAGGCAAAATGTTTTTTCAGGCAGAGGTGGCTTCATTTATTGTAGTACTGAAAGTTTTATGTTCTGGTGGTTTTCATGTGTCCCAAGAGGTGTTTTATTTTGTCCTAGTCAGAAAAAATAAAAGAAATCCAGTTCTGTAATGTGCTTCTGAGAGAGGTTTCTGATGTCACTGGTAGTTTTTCCTAGTCCTAAACTACAAACAGTAAATCAACTATGATTTGGTTTTTGTGTTTATTTTTTTTCTTGATGTTGCTCTTTCAAATAGAATTTGCTAGACTTGCTTTAAATAGCTTTTTATCTTGTACATAATGACTAGAATGAGATGAGGTGGTTGTATAATTCACAAAGTGGTCAGGATAGTTTAACTTTGCTTCCTGTCATTAGCCTGCTCCTTGCAGGCAAGGGTAAACCTGACTGAATTTTTTTGAAGTCTTATGCTGCTTATGTGGTGCCTGGATACTGTTTTCCTTTCAAATATTAGATTTGTGAAAGTAGAATTTTGAGAAGTTTAAAAGATATCTGAAACCAAACTCTTTGTTTGAATTGTACTCGACAAGCAAACACTTTTTCATAAAGAGACAGTAATGACTTTAACAATTTGAGAGGTGTCATGGATGTTGTTACCTCCTTGCTAGCCAGATATATCAATATGTGAAATTAAACTACTTATTTTCTTTTTAATATTGGGAGACAACCCACTTCAGTATTTTAAACTGTTGGTAGCCCATTCCTTAAATGGTGAAGTAGCTCTTAAATGAAAATAGATTGAAGAAACTTTCAGGTATTTAACAAACCTAAACCTTTAGTACTCACTTCTTTTTGTTTCTGTAATGATTTTTTCCACTCACCAACCCTTGGTGTTGGTCATCTTTAGCTGGCCTTGCTGTTAACCAATTTCAGGCTATTCAAACTGAGCTAATGCTCCCAATATCTCCGTTCATCAGCAGTCTTTCCCATGTACTCTTTGTATTCAAAGTAGAAAATTTCTGCTGTCAAGTAGTAGGGAATATGTGCCAAGGAAGTTGGTAAGGAAGTCTAGACATGAAGGCATTCATTAATAGTTAAATGAAATTGAGAATTAAAAAAGAAAGATGAGAAAATAATAGAAATAATAGAAATAATAATAGAATAATAGAAAGTGGTATCCCTTCAGGAGGAGTTGCTAATTGCAAACCTGTAGTTACAAAGGCTTGGGTTTAAATGTAATAAATGTGGGAGAGTTTTTGATTGTCCCTTTTAGAAAACCTACCTCCTCTTAGAAGATTTTACTTATAAATTAGTTTTTCCTTTTTTCAAAGCTTACTTTTAGTTTCTGTGTTGTTACTGAGTTTTAAGGACTTGCTTTAGTTTTCAGGAGTTTGCTAAGCTCTCTGTATTTTATTCTCTTTGTGGCCAAGCTGTTAATCTGGACAGTTTAAAAGTGTTTCAGCTTGTCTTACAAATGCATTTGAAGTACGTTTTGCTTCTTATTTATAAACTAAATGATCAAGTTACCACAGCTTAAAAATTCATTATGCCTCAGAACAGGTAATATCCTCATGTATGTTCCTAGTGCGCAAAAAAAGTTGAGCTAATGCAACTTGGCCTAGTTCCTGCTGAAACATTTTTGGGAGGATCTGTAACTCTGGGATGTTCCTTCACCCATGGTAACACTGCAAGCTGGAACTGGTTCTGCTACTTGAGGCCTGGGGTAGACTTTGGGCCAGTTACCCATATCCATCAGTCCCTGTCACACAAGGGCAGGGAGATGCCCAGTGCTGTAACTCACCCTCAGAGTCATGGTCAAACTTCAATCAAGATGACAGCTGGGGATAAGAATTGCGCATTATGTAATGGGTCACTTAATTCCTAGAACTTCCCACTTCCCTAACAATGGAAATGACTAACTGGAATGTACTATCTGACCTGGTGGGGAGGCTTTGATGCCTTCTTCTAACCTTTCCAGTCTCTCTAACCTCTTTTACGTAACTGGATGACTTCTCCCTACCCGGATGCATGGCCTGGTCATCTTCTGTGGGTCATCAACACACTTTAGTTCAAAAAGTAGTGATGGATCAAAAGATGGTGTGAGAACTCTATAAATCTGTTTCTCAGCAAGTGGAGACATCCTCAGGCACTGACAGTTCCTGTTTCCAAGTCATGTTGCTTGGAACAATGTGCCAGAAGCATGTAGCTTGCAGTTTCTAATGGAAAGTTAACATAGATCTGTTGTGAGGAGACTGGGTGCCTTCTTGCACCATTTATAAATTAAGCTCCTTGAAAACTTAATTGCTTTTTGGAAGAATTATTTTAGCATTTCTTGCAGACTTGAAAGTAATATCCCAAAGATACTGAGTTCCTGGACACAGCAGCTTGTTTAAACTGGAAACTGTGGCTGCTCAAAGATAGTCTGGATTATAACATAAAAGCAAAGCAAACAACTTCCCCCAACTTTGTTTCAAAAATCCCCAAAGACTGTCTGCTAACTCTGCCAGAAGGAAGTCTCTACAGAAAAAAAAATGTTAAGGCTTCTGTTGTATGACATGACTGACTGTAGCTTGGTATCTGATCCTTCTGTTGTTCCCTGTCTGATGGACGCGCGTTTCCTCTTCGTTATCCATAGGTGCTACCAGTAGGTTCTGAACTTCCGGCTGGCACTCCATCCAGTGAGCCGCTGCCACCTTTTCCAGGACCTTCACTAACTCAGGTGCTACACAGCTTGGCAGATTGTATCTGCTGCTTTTCCTGTCGAAGAGCATGTTGCAATTAAACTCTCCGTTGCATGTTATTAATGTCCTTGTTTTTCTTTTCTTTGGACTGAGTAACCCCTTTTGTGTAACTGTAGCAGCAGCCAGAGTCACTTCAGCACTGGGTATGAGCAGCCTGGTCTAGTGGGAGGTGTCCCTGCCCACGGCAGGGAGTTGGAACTAGATGATCTTGGAGGTCCCTTCCAACCCAAACCACTCTGTGATTCTATGTAATTTTCCCTTCAGGGTGCTGTACCCAGTGCCTGAAGTACAGGAACAATTAATCAGGCTCAGCGTTTTTTAGTGTGTAAACCTGAACTTCAAAGGTGTTTAAAAAAAAAAGCAAACAATACAGGTGAGTGTGTACATAAAACTTGAACCTGTTTTCTCCTTGAAAAAAGTATAATAGCAAAATAATATGGCATGCTATATATTGCAATTAAATGTTAATGAAAGTGAAAAATTGCTAGGTTTGTAAATTCCTAAATTCCTCATGGGCTCTTGGTTTTTTTTTTTTTTGGTTGTTTTGTTTTTGTTTTTGTTTTGGTGGTTTTTACTCCGCTGTGATTTCACTAGGCTTTCAGATTCACAAAAGGTATTTGAAGCTCCTGATCATATATGTAAGTTGAAATGTAACAGTGGCTTCCCGGGCACAAATTTTGTCCTTGTGTACAATAGTTAGCTTGGATATTTTGGATGTAAATGGTGGTGCCAAGCAATAGAACGAGAGGCAATGGCAGAAACTGATGCAGAGGAAGTTCGACCTGAATGTGAGGAAGAACTTTACTGTGCAGGTGACCAAGCACTGGAACAGATTGCTCAGAGAGTTTGTGGAGTCTCCTTCACTGGGTATTCCAGAACCTTCTGGACACAATCCTGTGCTCTGGGACAGCCCTGCTTGAGCAGGGAGGTGGGACCAGATGACCCACTGTGGTCCCTTCCAACCTGACCCATTCTGTGACACTGTGCGGTTTGCACAACTAA
The DNA here is from genome assembly GCF_003031625.1 of Empidonax traillii. Taxonomy (NCBI): domain Eukaryota; kingdom Metazoa; phylum Chordata; class Aves; order Passeriformes; family Tyrannidae; genus Empidonax; species Empidonax traillii. Next base: position 3,237,505 of record NW_020955218.1, on the reverse strand, counting down.
GGCAGATGATGTCTGAAGTTGGAAGGTAAAAAAGACTCATTCAACTGAATTCTTTCCCAGAAGTAACTAATTATTACAGCTTGATCTTAGAGCCATAGGCCCTATTCCTACCCTGTGAGTAATCAAGAAATGGGTATCTTCTTTCTCAAACTGAGCAAGAAGCTGAATGAAGGTAGCTGAATGTCTTATGAGTTGTTAGGAAACAACACTTGTTCCCACCCCCCCCGACTTCTAGAGGCAGAAGCTGGTTTATGTCTTTCAGTCAGTTCTCTCTGAAGCATGGTTTTGCTGAAGGGGAAACTACAACAATTTGATGATAATTCTTACCTGAGTTCTTGCCATGAGCAGGTATCAAATGGATCAGGAGGCAGATGGTTTAAATCAGTCATACTAAGCTCATAGTCCTTTTGGTGCTTGAAACTCAGTATATTAGTAATGTTTTCCCCCAAACTCAAAAGCACTTGTAGCCACTTCTGTGACTCAAGCCACTGTGCCTCTGCAAAAGGCTTCTTCCTGTAAGTCAGAGGTATTTCTGGCAGGAATTGTGGCATGGAAGAGGCACAAATATAGATTCTTTGCTTCTTGTCCTTTGCAAACAACTTGCCTAATTTCACTTCTCGTTTGAACTCTGAAGGCTTGTCTAAGAGTGAGACAAAATTGGAGGAGACCAACTGGATCAAATCTAAGTGACTGCTAAGAGCATTTGCTGCTATCATGTAATACTATCTGGAAAATTACTGGCTTGTCTTAAAGTAGATAGGTTTGCCTTCCGTGCTGCTTCTGTCCATAGGTCATTACACAACTTATTTTCCTTTCCTTAGTACCAGACTCATAATTTGCAGGCAAAGTACACGTCATCTTAAGACCAGTTTTGAACAGTTTGTTCCATAGTCTTAAATACCTGTTCTATTTATTCCTTAATTGCTTTTTAAAGTGCATTTAGATTAATTTTTGAAGCTTCATTTTGGTACCCTTGTTCCGCAAGGAAATCTTTGTTTCCTGATCATTCTGATAGCTCTTTGTTTACTTGAAGTAAATATCTTCTTGTGAGCATAAGTGATGAGAATTATGTAGTATTTCAGGTGAAATGGCCTCTTTATTTTACAGTACTGAATTAAATTAGGTCCCTTGTCACTAAGCATTTGGATTTCTGAATGGAGTTCTAGAAGTCTGCAGCTTTTGCCTTTTTTTTTTTTTAATGGAATTGATACTGGTTTATTGTTCTTGGGGTTTTTGGTTGTGCTTGGAAATCCACAAGTCAGGAAGAAAGTCATCCTGGCAACCTGTTGAAAGCATTTTTATGCTATTGTGTATCTCTGACTTTCAGTTTCTTGAAAGTGGAAAATAACATTCTTATTTTGCCGTGAGAGCTCAGCTTCAGTTCTAAAAACAGATACAGACTTTTTTCTTCATATAAAAGACTTGGAAAGATTAATAATACTAAAGTTTGGATGGAACTTTCTAATCCATGGGGTCAGAATTGCAACTTAGTGATATCTGCCAACACTTTCTTCTTTCATATGTATGCTAAGGGTATGGCCCTAATTTAATAGTTTTGAGTGAATTTGAACTTTTTTTAATCTTTAAGATATGTTTAGTTAATTCTTCTCCTCCCCTCACCAATTCAATTGACCAAGTTGGAAAAACATGTTGGATGCCAACTGAAACAGCTGGAATCTAAGTAATAAGCATATTTGAGAGAGATTCTGCCCCTCTTCTGTCCTCCTCTTCAAGCCAATCCACCCAGATAGCCTCTCTGAGGGAACTTGTGGTTTTGTTTTGGGGTTTTTTATTTGTTTTGTTTGTTTTGGTTTGTTTTTAGGGTTTTTGTTTGGGTTTTTTGTTGATTGGTTTTGGATGTTTTTGGGGGGGGTTGTTTTGTTTATTATTGGAAATTACAGTTAATTTTTCTGTTTTTTTTTTTCAAACAAATATGTTTTTTAAGTTGCTTCCAGTCTCACTGTGTTATACATGTTAAATATAAAAGTGTAGGAAAGGAAATGTGATAAAAATATGGAAGCTGCACTGACTGATTTAAGTTTAAGTATTAAATATGGCTGTTTCTCAAAGGTGATGTATTTTTCCTAAGCTGGGACAGCTTTTTACTCTTTTCTTTCTCAGTCCCAGCAGCCACTGGAAGATCTGGATGCTCAGCTGAGAAGAACTCTTAGTCCAGAGACCGTTCCAGTGACATCTGCTCCTGCCTGTGTACGTTTGCAATGTTGGCACTTTAGTAGTCTCCAAAAACCTCTGTTTTCTCAAGGTCGTGCTCTTAGGTCACTGCCTTTAATATCACTACACCAGTAGTTAGACTTTTAAAAATAAAAATGAGAAGTCATCTTCCCGTCTGTGGGACTGAGTCAACCAGAAGAGGAAAAATCTGTATGTTGCAATAGATTATGTAATTTCCTGAGGCTGTTTTTTGGTATTAGTTCTTATTCCAGCTTTTCTGGTGATGTCATCCCTGTCACCAAGCTAGAAGGGGAGGCAACTGTGGAATAAGGGGAAAGAGCACTAAACCAGCATTATGTGATATGTCAGTCTTAATTTGGGAGGGGTGTTTTAAGTGTGGATCTGAGACTTTCAAAGACCATGATAATGAACTTTGATACTAGACGAAGACAATGATTGCAATTGTGATCTCCAAGTGGCTACTTATGCATTCCTTCTGCACAGCCAAAGGGGATTTTCTGCTCACAGCCTCAGGGATTGTAAGGCCTCTAAAATCTCTTGCTGATGTTTCTTGCTTTGGAGGTTAAAAACTCTTGCATTTGTCTTTTCATGGGTCATACTTTATCCCTGTTGGAAAGGAAAGATGATGTAGTATGCAGTATGTTGGATTTGTTGGAATTCCATCAAACCATTGATTATTTTAATTTAATTTTATTTATTTGCCCCCCTTGAACCTGTAGTCTGTGCCCTCAGTAGCGTCTACGACGGTTACCGGGCTGGTGTCCACAGCAGCACAGTCTCTGAAGGATGGTAAGACAGCTGTGATTATTTTAGATGGTTCCTCAGCATGGAGATATAATCCAAAGTTGAACAGACTAGCAACTAGGAAGGTTGTAGCCTTTTTTAGTAAGTCATGCAGTGGCAGTTATTTAAGAGGATTCCATTAGTTTTTAGTGACCAGATCGAAAGTTTCTCCTGTAGGTCAGGAGAGTGGGATGATACCTATGTATTGTAGTAATTCATTTAGAATTCAAAGCTGTCCAAAATGCTAAATTAAGAATCCCTACTATGCTGCTAAGGTACAACTTCAGAACTTGATGGAACTGTTTTCTGTCATCTGTGATGTTCCTGGCAACAACAGTAAGGCTTCTCATGTAGTGTCATCACGCTGTGTTCTATAAGTAGGGTACCTCTCCCTAACCTGGGAGTGTTTCCTTTTTGTTCAAATAGAGAAATGAGGATTAAAATACTAAAAATTTAAGACAGTAGGAAAATCAAACTTCTTTCTGGATGCTCTAGAACAACTGCAAGTTGTCTGGATGATCAATCCCTTTCAAATCTGAATGAATTCAGTTGCTGGGCCGGAATCCAAACACTTGCAAAATAGTCTGAGACTTTCCTGTCAGTATTCACCTAATTGTTTTAGTTTTTGAAATCTTCCATTTTTAAAAGAAGCTGTTAATATGGTGCTGAAATTATTTCTTGAGCTATCTGACAAACACTATTTAACATGCATGTGCCTCTGAAGTTCAGTGACAAACCTTCAGAAGCTAATAAAACCATATGATAAAATAAAATATGCCATTTTGGGATGTTGCTAGTGTGCTCTACTGTAGAATTCATTAGTCTGCTATAAAATGAGTTGGATATTGTCTATTAAAGTTCAGAAGGTACAAGTAAACAATCTGGGAAGTTGGTTAATAAACAGAGCAAGCTGTCCAATAGAACTGATTTAAAGATAGAATATTATTTCTCAGCTTTGTAACCTTATGCTGCCAGTGCAGAGCAACAAAACTAGGAGCTGACACCTAAGAATCCAGCTCTGAAAGCTTCAGATAGACTGCTTTAAGCAAATGTGGTTTATAGCATTTCTTCAACTTACTGCTTTTCTATTACTAAATTGTCCCCCGTGTTTGTGATATTTAGGTAGTCACTGTGGATTTGAATTAAAATAAGCTATTTCTTGCATAAATTTCAGTTATTTTTTAAATTACTTGTCTATTTTCACATCCCTGTTTGAAATCAGCGTGGGTTTTTTTGCTGTTACCTAAAAGTACACTTTCATCAAATATACTGAGCAGGGAACCTTTAGAAAAATACTTCAACTTAACATTAATAATTAACTTTTTAATATTCATATAATGCTGTGAATCCAAAGGCCTGTTAGGAGTTAATGGGTGGTTGAGTTAAAAAGAAATTGGAGTTCAAATAATTTGTTACTTGTTTTCCTGTTAATCCCATTCTCCTTTTCCTTAGCTGCAGCATCAGGTGATGGAGACAGCAGTGCTGTGGCTACCACAGCAGGAGCCAGTGTTCTGAAGATGGGACGGTTTCAGGTAGGAGATGTTCCAGCTCACTTGGTTGTTGATCCAGGATCTTTGAGCAGTTCCTGTGTCATGCCAGCTCGGTGCTCCTCATGCTGGACTTCGCTGTCGGGAGAGAATGTCCATGTAGAGCTTGTGAATGCCACGTTTTGGGCAGATGATGTTTTCAGTCAGGACAGAGATTGCATTAGTCTGTGCAGGTCTGGAATTGTAAATACAGTGCTTTATCATGGCAGACCTTGGTCTTTAATGTTAGTTACTCTTTCACAAACAGTTTCACTGTATTATGTCCTGCTGGTGAAGGAAGCCCCATCTGAATCTGTTGCGTGTCCTGGAGTTAATCCTCCAGAATGCTCCAAAGTACTGTTTTCTGTGGCAATGTGCTGCCTGCAGGGAAGCAGTAGCTTGCTTTGTGGCATACCAAGGAAATGAGTTATCTTCCCCTCTCAGATGCATCTTACTATTAAAGGAAATATTAAGGAAAAACCAAGAAACTCTGCATGTTTGCATTTCTATTCTAGGTATCTGTGGCAGTGGATGATGCGCTAAAAGAGGGTGAAAAACCTGAAACTAAGCCAGTGCAATTTGAAACCACCTCCAGTGATTCTTCATGTCTCTCTGGCAGTAGCCCAGAGAGTACACTGGTCAAGCAGGCTGGCAGTCGGAAAAGCGGGGCTGTTGCTGGTGCTTCCTTGGATGTGGTAGATGGCATTCCTCAGGCAGATCCTGAGCTGCAATTACCGGTAGATGCTGGTCAGGCTACGAAGGTCGGGCGCTTTCAGGTGACAACAACAAATCAAGTGGGGCGCTTCTCCGTGTCAAAGACTCAGGATGAGGTTAGCTGTGCAGAGAAAGAGCCAATGACTCTTCCTCTCTCTGGGGGCTTGGAACAAGTTGCTTCTTCAGCTGCAGCTCCGAAGAAAGAGTTGGAGTTGAGGCAGTCCCCACACATGAATGGTCCTTCCTCTGATCCGGAGGCTGCCTTCCTAAGTGGGATGGCTAAGGATTTGGATGATGGCTCAGGGAGCCCAGACTCTCTCCAGCACCTGGGATCAAAGATCAGCCTCCCTGTTCAGAGCCTTAGCAACTCATTCAATTCTTCCTACATGAGCAGTGACAACGAGTCAGATATTGAAGATGAAGACTTGAAATTGGAACTCCGTCGGTTACGGGAGAAGTAAGGCTTTTTTTGTTTGTGTGGTCATGTATGAAATAGGAATTTCACCTGTACTTTCCTTTTCGCAAGAACAAAAAGAGACTTCTTTGAAAGGCTCAACCTTTGCCAAGTGTCAGGAGTCCTTGTCAGTGTTTATGTGGGAAGTAGGATTCTATAGTGGGAAAGCAGTACACAATTACAATAAAAAAGGAATATATGTATTTTCTGTACTTAATTTGCTAACATGTGACCTTGTTGTATGTAGATTGACAGCTGCCCTGTGGATAAGACTGCAGATGTAAGGAAGATTTGTCGTATCACCGATATTTAGTAGTTAGTGGGAATAATGGAGTCTTGTTTGAAAATAACACATAACAGTCTCTGCATTTCTAGTATGCATTTCTGGCATTTCTAATGGTTCTCTATTTCCTAAAGAAACCTTGTGGGCTTAGAAAAAAAATTTGAAAGTCAAGCAATGTGACTACAAATTTATTTATACTTGAAGTTGAACTTTTTTTTTTAGGGCAGCTGGCAGTTTTAAATCCTATGTATGCAACTGCTCTGAAACAAAATGTAAGGTAATACCAGTGTAGAAATCTCCAAGGCCACGTGCCTCAGAAAATGAGTAATCTAGCTATTCCTGTAACATTTCAATGCTTTTTATGTACTTCTGTTTATCCTAGTTTTATGATTACAGTGTTGGGAACTTTGTGTTGGAATTCTAGCCAGGGCTAGAGCACACTGGAAAATGGCAAGTGTTCTGCCATGTGTGTTTAGTGACTATTTGTGGAAAAGATTTATTTCCTCCTTTCTTAATTGTTTATGAGAGCTTGACCAAAGAGGCATATCAGGCCTGACTGGAGGGGAGGAATTGTGTGCATTTTGTAAGTCACACTCTTTTGTAACTTGTTAGGCACCTTAAAGAGATCCAGGAGCTACAGAGTCGCCAGAAGCAGGAGATTGAGTCACTGTATATGAAATTGGGAAAGGCCCCACCTGCAGTAATTATTCCCCCAGCTGCACCCCTTTCAGGAAGAAGGAGACGACCTACTAAAGGAAAAAGCAGCAAGTCCAGTCGTAGCAGCTCCCAGGGACACAAAAGCCCTCAGCTATCAGGTAAGACTTTCTTCAATTTTTTTAGTACATAAAACAGAGAAGATACCATCTCTCACTCTCAGATCTTTGTTTGTCTCCCTGTCTTTTCTTTTGAGAGGGTCTGTGTGTGTACTGGTTCCTCCCTGGATTTCTTTATCATTTTTGGAATTACTTTTGCTACTTGGTAGTCTTGCTTGTGACTTTTCAGTCCACTGAAAGATACGGTTACATGATTCTATAAAACCAGGTTTTAAGTTGTGGTTTGTATTTTTTTTTTTTTTTATAGATTAGTCATTGGGCTCTGACTAAGAAGAAAAGTGTACATTTACAGTATGAGAGGAAAACTTTGTTAGTTAAAGATAAACTGTTTTTGTTCCCTCCTGAAACTGATTTTACAGAATGGGGCTGGTGTCTTCAGTCATCTGCAGAGACTTTTTTTTTCTTTTTTAGTATCTCTTAAGCATGGTGTTACTAGTGTCCTTTCACTATAGAAACTTAGTCACAGCTGAGGGATGTTAAAGTAGTGATTTCTTTTTTTTTTAATGGAGTTGCAGCATTATTGTGCTTACAAATTGAGAATTGGCAAGGCTTCCTTTCTGACTAAAACCATTTTTATAATAAACAGAACTGAGAAAATAGTTCTGTTTACTGATTAAATGACATGGATGACAGATGCTTGCTGGGTAATGGGAGATGTTTCTCAAATCCTGTGGCATGAGCAAACAGTATTGGAGGGTCAGCACTGTGAACAGAAATATTTATTACTGCTTCTTGCATATTTACTTTGGTAATTCTGTGTCATGCTGCAATTTCTGTGTCCAGTCTCCCTGACTGCTCACTTGTGTAGTGTTATATTATATGGAACTCTGTGTGAGCACATGACAGTGAACTAGCACAGAGTTGTCCTGAAAACTGAAGCATTTTTTTGATCTTATAGCTTTCTCAGAAATGGGAGTAGTTTTCTCCCCCTGCCTCTCCCTGTCTTGCCCGAATTGTCATGCTTGACCAAAAGATGATACACATTTTTTCTATTAGTAACTGTTCCAGTTAAACTCTCCTCTGGTTTTTTTTTTCCCCCCTGTCCCTTGGGAACAATGACAGAAGCTTCAAAAATGACGCAGGGAAACCAAAACTTTTTGTCTTCCTTTTTTCCTCTAGGCAATCTGTCAGCTCAAAGTGCACCCTCAGTCTTGCCTCCTCAGCAGACCCTTCATCCTCCTGGTAGTGTGCCAGAGATTGGGCAGAACCATTTGTTACAGCCCCTCAAACCTTCACCTTCTAGTGAAAATCTCTACTCTGCCTTCACCAGTGATGGTGCCCTGTCGGTACCGAGCCTTTCGGCACCGGGCCAAGGTAAGACTCTAAATGGAATTAGTGCAATTAGCAATGGAGATGAGCGATCTACTTCGGGACTCTTGATTTTTAGCATATGGTGTAAAGCAGTTTTGGAGTCCCCAGCCTAAGTGTGGAGGCCGACAAGGCTGGTTTTTGCAGCTACGTTTGTCGCTGCTCACACAGGTGAAGTGTGAGGTGGTTGAAGTAATGAGTGGCCCTGTCTGCTGTAATGAGAGCACCAGGGACAACACAAAACAGTGCCGTGGGATGGTGCCAGATGATGCTCTGCTGACCTGGGGGAAAGGTATTGCCTGAGGGGAAGAGGAGACAGGTTGGAAATGAGAAGTTAGATGAAGGAAGGGGCAGAGCAGGTTTGATATTAACAGATAACTGAAACAGTAGGAAATTTCTGAAGAAAGTTTCAGAAGGCTCAGAGTCCTTCTAGACTTCCAAACTGCTTTGTCTGTTTCTGGCATTTGAATTTTTAACAGTAAAAGGTAAAAAAAGGCTCATGTTCTTCAATTGTGAGATAAAAAATTATCTTGGAAGGAAGAGTCAGTGTAGGAGGATGAAATGGTGGGAATAGTTACTCAGGTTACTCAGATTGTGGATTGCTTGTTATTAGTACATTATCAAATAATTTCTCAGGCACAGCTCTGACTTATTTGGTAGGAAGGGCTTTTTTTGCTTGCCAGTCATTAAGGGTATGACTCCTTTATTTCTCTGAACTTAGCTGTTCCAGATTTTTTCCCTCTTGCACATCTTTCTGAAAAGCTTTGCTTTAGACTGATTGAATACATCAGTTCTAATGTGTGTTTTTGCTGAAACTGGAGAAGTACAGGCAGAAAATGGAAACAGACTTTATGGAAGAATTTTGTGTAAAGGTTTTTTTTAAAGAACTGTTTCCAGTGTTTTGGAGCTACTTCAATCATCTCCCTGTATCTAGAGTTGTGCAAGTACCATTTTGTAATTGGATACTTCTGCCAGGATTTGGCTTTCCTATAGATTGCAACGTTATTGTTGGGTTATGGACTGGAGAGTAACACTGCAAACTTGGCTTAATGTCTGGAGGTGTTGGAGGGAGTCTCTTCACTCCGTATGTTGTCTGTGTACTCTTTGGTCTGCATTTTGAGACTTATTCTTGTGTGTCATGTTAATGCATTTCACCCTTCCAACTTCAAGTTGCTAACATCTTGTAGTGGTGTTCTGTCTCTTCTCCTCTCCTTTCTCTGTTCTTCCCGTTCTTGTTTTCTCACAGGCTGCGCGAAGTTTAACTGTGCATCTGAGAGAGTGACGTTCAAGCCTGGTGGCAGGAGGACCCGATTTCTGAGTACGCCCTGCTTGGCTCTTTGTGTGTAACACCTTTAATCCTTCCTTGTCTGTTTTTTTTTTTTTTTGTTTTGTCTTTCTGGTTTCTGTTTCTGCTGCTTGGATCTCTTTCATGCAGCCCATTCTTATCCGCCACCTTGTATTCCCTCCCATACCATGGCTCAGCTGAGCTGCTCTTAGCACGTCTTTAGAAGTTTGGGTTCTCGTGTTAGGTATTCTCTGTTAAACTCCTGATCACAAGCACTCATTTTCTCTAAACCTTTAGTGGAAACTTTCAGGATAGGTCAGTGAAGTGACACTGAAGCTGGGGAGAGGTAGAGAGGTGCAGGTACATGAACATTTTCTTTTGGCCTGTCTCAGTAATTTATCTTCAGCATATGTTAGGTGACAGGAGACTTGTAGGGGAGGTAATCTTTGTACTGGAAGAGTGAGGAAGATTCATTTTCCAAATTATTCCTCTGCTGGACACTGCAGTAACTGGTGGGGGGAATGTTTTGCCCTCCTCCAGCAGTGTGCCCGCAGTGCAAGGTGGATGAGCTTCTGCATGGCCTCGTCACCAGTGCTGATGACAGTGCAGAGCATTGATGCCACCTGTAGGCTGTTAGTAGTGACTTCTTATGATCATCATCAGATGGATAACTAAAGCTGGAAGCATTGAGGGTTTAAAAAAAAATTAGAGGATATTTCCAGGCAAACTCGAACGAACCTCACCTACTAATGGGCACAGGTTTAGAAGTTTTTACTGGGAATTGGACATATATTGAATGTGCAACAAATAGCAGTAAAAGTGGGTAAAAAAACATATGTTTAAGTAGATATCTCCGGACATTCCGTCTCATGAGTTACCTTGCAGCTCTTTTCAGAATCCTTTAATTTGTACTTATGTTAGGCCAGACTTGAAAGAGAGCCTCAAACTTCTGATGTGGCTGAAATAACATCAGCTTGAGCTGCTGATATGATGCTTTTTATTGGGAGTGCTGCAACATCTCCAATGCAGCTTCTGCAGTCTGGACCCTTTAAATGCCCGACATTTGTTTCCCACCCTCTGGAATGACTTGATATGAGAAAGCTTTAAGTGCTGTGAAGATCTTCAGTTGCTGTGCTGCATGGCAGTACCACACATCTGCGTCATCTGTCTTGCTATGGTCGGCAGTGGCACAGCTGAGCCAGGGCTGTGTGTGGCATCTGGGCCTGGCCTTCTGCAGAGACAGCTGCAATGCTTCCATCCTCTTGAGAAAGGGAGGGGAAACTTCTTAGCTGTTCAGTTTTCCAATGATAATTCTATCCCGCTTCATTGGATTTGGGATATAAGCGCCAATGCTTTTTAATTTTTCAAATTGAGCAGCTTTAAATATTTTTGCTTGGTATATTAACATGCAGATGTGCACTGACATCTGCAATGTCAAAATTTATGGTTTCTTTCTTGGAAGAAGTTAAATTCTTACCAAAGCTAACTTCTAAAAATTATCTGTAGTCTGGCTTGTCCTCTTTTTGGGTTGGGAATATAAAGAACAGCCAGAATATATCAGAGTATAATTTACTTACAAGGCCTTGACTGCAAATTTACTGTCACTTAGCTAGAATAGTACTTTGGCATATGTATCTCCTACTTTTGGGACTAGTGCTAAGGGAAACAGATTCCTGTTGAAAAGAGTGTTGTGGCTGTCCTGTAAAAAGCAGGTCATACTTGGCATGGCACAGCTTGGCCTGGCACTTGGCTTACTGCAGGTTGCTTGTTTCCTGCAGTCTTGTCCTTGAAATGCTGTTGCAGACTGCTGTGGAGAGTGACAACTGGAGAAGATGCTGGTTTAGAATCAATGGTCTTGAGGAAACAGTGCAGTGATTGATGCTTTTAACTGTGCAGCTGGAGAAACAGAGTGGTACAGCTTGGCAGGGAGCATCTGAACCGTTTTCACAGATCTGAGAACATAGGGTGACAGACTAAAAACACTTGACCTATCAAATAAATCTTTCTTATGTTGCTGGTCAAACTTTGATAGTTGTAAAATGCTTCCTATGTCCTGACAAAAATGGAAGATGTAATTGCTTCTCCTTTCCTGATAAGAACCAGTTATGACCTTAATGTCTCCTGACATTCTTCATTGTAGTTTGTGAATGATGAAAAATAAATATAGGAGGCTGGGCCTCTTTTCTTTCTGAAAGTACAACTGATTAAACCATCAGACCAGTCTTTGGGTTTGTCCTAGAATGTCCCAGTAGTGACTGCAAGAGCCCTGCTGTGCTGTGTTCTCTGTTTCTCACCAAGCTTTTTGTAATGCTTCCTGATACTAAACGTTTCTCACTGTTTCTCTTATCTTTAACAAATTACTCTCTCTTTGTGCTTCAGGGAAGATGGTGAAAAAAGTCTGTCCTTGCAACCAGCTCTGTAGTAATTATCTTATTTCTGTTATCTCCGATTGCTGACTGTAAAGCTATTCATCAGCTTTTCCTGGTCACTGAAGCCTTATGTCCCTGACTCTGTCTCCAGCACAGCATCTGTCTGTCTGTGTTATGCCCTCTAATGTGTACTCTGTCATTAGTACATTGAACAGTCAGGCTGCTGCTCTTGCAGCCTGGTGGAGGCAGGCAGAGCCTCACCTTCACCGGGGAGCTCATGGATAACGAGAGCTGCTTGAGTGTCAGGGTCAGTTGCTTGCTTTGTTTGGGATTTAATGGGGCTTGTCACCTCAGTGATGGATCCAATTGCAGACACTCCAACATTTCAAAAGCATAAGGGAGTAGAGATCTCTAGTGTGACTCCCAAAGCAAGAGATGTTTAGAAAAGCCTGTGTGTGCTCATGTCACTTAAGACTGTTTTGAAGGTGTCTTTTGACTGGTGGTTTATGGGAGGGGAAATAAAAGGGCCGAATGAAGGCATTACAGGTAGTGGGCTGAAGAGAGAGGGACCTGTTTCACTTGAGATCCTTCATGTCAGAGCAGAACTGGGGACGGCTGCTGTGACCAAGCAGGAATGTGGGGGGTTGTTTCCATTGAATGCTACAAATTGAAGCACTTCCTTTTCAGACTCTTCTGGATGGCAGTTTCTGCAGGCAGTGACTGTGTCAGAGTTAAAATGGGAAATTCCTGAGAAGTCATTTTTTAAATTGACAATACATGAGAACTTTAGTAATTGTGTAGCTCAGCCATGATGTTGTAGCCTGGTATGTCTGTGACCTGAGATGGGAGCTCCCTAACAAAATCACTTTTGCAGACAAAGCTCTCTCAGCCTCCCACCTTTCTCACACTGAACCAATCCGTTTCTTTTGAAAGCACTTAAACTTTCCAAACTGATCTCTCATATCTTCAGCTGAACACACTGTAGCATGTGCTTTGATTAATTCTCTCCCGTGACCTGAGGAAGCTCTCCAGTGTAGGTCCAGGATCCAGTATACTTAGTGATTAAAGTGGAAATGTGAAATATCAAAAGCAGATGCTGGCCATCGTGAGGAGGATGAGAGCAAGTGTGTCAATCCCTGCATGAACCCTCATGGTGGAATGTGATGATTACTGGGTTTGGCAGTGTTCCCCCTCCCCCAAGTACTTTCTTGCTTTTGCCTCATTTGTCTTTAATTTCACCTTTCACATCATTGCTCTTATTAAATAATTGCGTTCAGAGCCCTTTCCACATGATGCATGCTTAAGGTTCTTGCTACGTCACTGCAGACTTCCCTTGCACTGTACAGTGTGTTCCTGCTGTTCTTTATCAGTGCTGCAGCCACACTCCCTGCTCAGGGAACCTTACTCTTCCCTTTTTGTGTGTACTGTTGCATGCCTGCTCCTAACAACTGCTGCCCCACCTGTGGGCACCCAGACTGGGAGCCACTTCCATGCTTGAGCTGGGACTGGTGGGACGGATACATATCCTCCTCAGCACTATTAGAGGCAGTAACACTTCGTTTATTTGTCCTGCATAGTGAGTACGTCACCTTCCTAATTCACTCCTCGATACGAAACATTCCTGCAGGGGTTTGGAACCAGTTCTTCCTTTGATACAGTGGTTGCAAGGAATGTGGCTGATAGCCAGGGAAGGGAGCTGTCAGGCAAGAGACAGCGGTGCCGTCATTTGGCCTTTGCAGTAGAGACGTGATGTTCGTTGCTGGCATTTCTGGTGCTCCACTTTTGTATCAGTCTTCCTCTCAGAAATGCCTGCCATAAACTCAGGTTTTCATGGATTTCCTAGTTGCAGTCTCCAAAGGGAGCAAGTAGAAATGCTTGAGGATCTTTGGGAACCAAGTAGATGAGGATGTGTGCTTGCAAGCAGTGCTGGCTTCAGCACTGCTGATGCTGATTTTGCTGTTGGGTGGACCCTAGTGGTTAACCAGCACTTCCACATCTGTAAATGAAGATGCTTTGCAATATTGCTGGGAATTTGGGGTTCTGGGTAATACACAATTTCTTTGATTCCTGTTACGAGGCCTGCTTTCGAAAAAAAAACCAAAATTTCGGTGCGGTCTGTTTATGAGGAGCATAGTGAGGCTATCCAAAACAAAGCTTCTAGGTTGCTTTGTTTTTTCCCCACAGGATAACGTTCAGCAAGCTTTCCAGCAGAACCAAAACCTGGTATTTATTTGAAGGGGTTTTGTGTTCTTGCAGTGAATAGAAAAACTTGTCCAAGCTTATCTAAGGATCTACTCTCACTCCTGCCTTCTTTAAGCTGTATTAGTTGTTTGCATCTGAAGTGCTTATTCTTCTGACATAGGAAATCTGAGCATAATGACAAAAAAATGCTTTCAGAGGCAAAAAGCAAAATTTAATGCAGTGCAGACTTCTCCTGCTGATCCTGGCTGTTTGGTGGATGAAGACAGCCCCATCTGGTTATCCTCAAGAACATAAGTATGGCAGCTATTGGAAACAACAGTTTCTTCTTACTCTTTTTTTTTTCTATGTGTAAACTGGGTGAATTTTTCTCTTCATTTTACAAAGTGGAGATAATTTGCTACAGAGCAGCTGGCAATGCTGATTTTACTACTCTTTATTCAGCATCCAGCATTGTCCCCCAAGGTGGAATTGACCTGTGCCAGTAGTGGTTGCTATAATTAAAAGGTTTAGGGTGAGAGAGTGATGTGCCTCATGTACTGTCATTCAGTGCTGAAATCTAATGTCCTTTTTCTTCTACAAAGACCTGTAGGCTGCTACCATTCCCCTCTTAGGATGACCACTTGCAGCACTTCTTGCAAAGTAAACTTATCTATGAAATACTCTTAATCTGAGAAAATGCCTGTAGGAGTCCTTGTAGTTCCCATTTCAGTGTGTCCTGGAATCGAAACTTAGAATTAATCTGCATGGCATTTTAACTGGCTCTCTATTGGTGTTCCATTACCACAGTTATTTCACTCACAAGAGGGAGATGATCTTGAACCTCAGTATTGATTCCTGGTTTTTGCATTCATAGGGACCAGCAGCACTAACACAGTCGGGGCTGTGGTGAACAGCCAAGCGCCCCAGACTCAGCCCACTGCTATCGCCTCGAGCCGGAAAGGGACTTTCACAGATGACCTGCACAAGCTGGTCGATAACTGGGCCCGGGATGCCATGAACCTGTCTGGCAAGAAAGTTGGCAAAGGGCATAGTAGTTATGAGGTAAGATGTGATCCGTGAGCGTTTATGGTGGGAGGCTGTGGGGTTGTTGCTGTCATGCCATGGTGTCAAACACAGCTGGAGCACAGCTGCTGTGCAGCTGGGACAAGTGCTCTGGGAAGCTGTGAGCTGGGCTCTTTCTGTGCCTGCTCTGGAAGGGAAGGGGGTTACTGGAGAGGAGGGGACCATGGCTTGTCCTTGTAAACACCCACTGGGAACGACCTGTGGACCATGGGGCGGACTGGTGGCTTTTAAGCACAGTTACATAACTTCTCTCGGCGGTTGGGTTTTCTTTCAGGCCCCTGGAATGGCAAGAAAATTCTCGGCACCAGGTCAGCTCTGTATCTCTATGACATCTTCCCTGGGTGCTACGCCCATCCCTGCAGCATCAGCTACCTCTTTAGGTCCCTTCACAAAGCCTATATGCCCTCCGCAGCCGTACGGTTATCCAGCAGCGTCTTTCCCCGCTCCGTGGAGCGGGGCGGGCGGTCCAGCACAGCCGCCGCTCGGCCAGTTCCAGCCCGTAGGTGCCGCCTCTTTGCAAAGCTTCAACATCAGCAGTTTGCAGAAGTCGGTCAGCAACCCCCCTGGCTCCAACCTGCGGACCACTTAGCTCTGCTCGGAGACCGCGCTGGCGAGACCTCAAGACAGGACGTCAGGAGGGAGATGGGGCCCTGTATCAACTACTAGTGCTGCAATGAACTGGTAGCTTGCCAGACTGGAAATGAATTTTATCTTTTCCAACCGTTGCTGTCAACTCTCTGTAAAGGGGGTTTCCCCACACACTTGGAAGGGGGAGGAGGATGATCAGCATCCTTGTGATGGGACAGTGCTTTTCACCGAGGGGGTCTTGCTCTTGTGTGGAACGAGAGCTGTGAAGAGGAGTCATGGGGTCAGTTAATACAGTCTTGCTGTAAATTTTCTCTCTGGTTTGAAGCTGAATCCACATTTGTTGAGGTGGGAGAGCTGAACCCTAGCATGAGGCTTTAGCATGCTTCTCGCCTCTCCCCGAAGAACCAAGATCAGGAAAAAAGCTGTCCAAATTCCCCTCCTCTCCCTCTCCCCGGTCAATCGTATCTGGCTCTGAAAAGATGGGGCACACAAATGGACTTGCAGTGCAGCCCGTGCTTGATAGGTCATTACTGCTTTAAGTAAGATATTAACAGCTTTGACTGCAGCATTAGAGCAATTTAAATTGTTTAAAAAAAAAAAATTTAAAAGTTCCCTGCGGACATGTACTTACCATCAGTTTTGATGTGGAAACACTGTGATATATAAATGTTGTTGGACAACAGTAGTTTAAAAATGAGTGGAATATAGAGGGTTAAAAAAGTTAAAAAGAAAAAATGGGAAAAAAAGCTAGCTATATCCTTATACTTATTGGAGACACTTTAACTTTTTCCTTTGTATTTTCATTGTATTAGATAAATAAATGTGAATGTAAAATTGTATAAATTAATGTACTTGAATACTTGTCTGTTCTCCCAGTATGCTTGCTGGATATTTTAGTGCCTTGGACTTCTATTGCTTCTGCAGTTTAGCGTCGTCTTCCCAGCAGGCCCCAGGTGGGCAGAGGGCAGGTTGAGTGAGGGGTGGCTTTGTTTGTACCCAGTGCCCGGGACGCTCCAGGTCCTGGTGCCGCTCGGAGCAGGGGTGTGGAGGGGGAAGTCATTGAGGCCACGGGTTGGAACAACCTTCTGTGTGTGTGGGAAGCTTGTCCAGGCGGGCAGATCTGAAGTTGCTGGTGTGACAGGGGCCAGGTGGGGGAGGGACAGAGGATTGCGGGTGAAGCTAAAACGAGACTAACCAATATTGTCTGTGGAGGCAGGAGGTCTGGATCAGAAGTGGAGAGAGGATGGGGAGAACGTGTATCCTTGGGGAAGGCCCAACTTAAGATGGAGTTTGACTCCACCTGCGAAGTGGTAAAGATGTTTGGTTAGGATGTGGATTGAGGGAGAGGTGCCATTGCTCGTTGGCATGGGCTTGTCTGCTGGGATTGCTTTTCTTACTTTTTTTTTTTTTTTTTTTTTTTTTTTTTTTTTTTTTTTTTTTTTTTTTTTTTTTTTTGTGTAAAATTCATTTAAGCCAGGAACAGACTGTCCTGGTGCAACGTCCATTGCCGGCAATGGATGTACTTGAAACAGCCGGCATCAAGAAGTTTCTTCTGTGTGTCTTGGAGGATTTACAATTTTGTTCACTCTTAACAAATTTCAAGCTGGTACCAGGATTGTCACTATCTGTCACCTCTTAGTACCTGTACTGTATCTTCTGCTTTGGTCATTCTCCCTTTTCATATTTAAGAAATACTGGTTTCCTCTTCAAAGTCAAAATAATACCAGCCAGTATTTATGTAGTGCTGCAGAAAGCTGTGAGAGATCAGAGTTTTGCTTCCAAGTGCTTGGAGCAGCTCTCCGGTTTCCTGGAGGCTGGTGCCTCGCAGGGTTGCTACTTGCCCACATTGTTTTCTCGGAGTGCTGTTCCACCCCAGAGCCTTATTAGGGAGCTTTTGTGTCTGTGGATGTTCTCACTTTTACAAAGAAATGTGCGAGGTCCGTTCCATTCCTGTCGCTGTTTCACAGCAGTTTTGGCAGCAGGGCCAGGCTGGAGGAGCCGCTCTGAGCCCTGAGCGATTGGTTCTGTGTAGCAGGTGCAGGCTGGAGCTGCAGGGGGACAGAGAGGAGGCTCAAGGGGTGTGTTGGAAGGGGGCAGAGCAGGGTCCCGGTGGCTGAGGCGGAGCAGGAACGCCTGCTGCCATCTGCAGGGATGCAGAGGAGCTTCTTGGGCACGGCCACTGGAAATGGGAGTGGTGACAAACCTGAGGCAGTAATGAGACAAGGGGAATATTCATGGCAGAGGAACTGTCAGCGGGATGCGGCACGTGGTTATTTAAATTTGATCTAATAATTTTTGAGGTCGTTTTTTCACTTAATGTTATGCAAGAACTGGTTTCATTTACCATTGATTTTTTTTTTATTTTTTTTCCTCCCTCCCTCTCTTCCTGTGGATGAATAACTGAAGTCTAGAGGAATAAACTAATGCTACTGAACTGTTAAATTATTTTGTTTAATATTACACTTTGAGTATCTTTTTCCACATAAAATCTGTTTCTGAATTACAAGTGTTTTCTTTACATTATTTAACAATGTACACTGTAAAAAATAAAAATAAAAAAAAATAAAATTAATTGAAACTTTGGGCTTCCCTGACCGTAGTTAGTCGTGTGTTTTGCACTAAACCCAGGCACTGCGCTTCTCCTACGGCTGCGCCCTGTGCTCCAGTTTGTCACCTTTGTAGGCTATTGAATGAAGCCACTCAAATAAATCAAGCCTGCCTTTGTTGAACTGTGGGATTTCTTGTTGAACGGCAGGTTCCAGCCCTTCCATCCTCTTCCTGCAGTGATGGAACTGTTACCCAGTTTGTCAGTTTTATCACAGAAACCAGTTTAATGAGACCCTTGGCTTCTGTGATGGTTTGGACCTGGCTCCCTGCCAAATGCCCGAAAGCTAGGACAGCAGCCCCCTTCCCCCTTCCTTTCTTCCCTTAGGTTAAAGGAGAAAGAAACTATAAAAATTAAAGAACCCACAGTCAAGCTGCTTATATAAAAATATATCTATATTTACGCAAATTACAGTTATATACAGTTAAGATGCTATATACACCGTAAAAAGGGGGTCCACCCCCCGCAGGGATAGGGAAAGGGAAAAAGGGGACAAAAGGGAACAAAAGGGACACCGAACAGGTATACTAGATTAAACTATACTAATAACTAACAAAACAGATCTCACCACGTCCCTTAGAACAGCAAGAT
>NW_020955218.1:3187192-3218278 GCF_003031625.1 Empidonax traillii | reverse complement strand
CTCTCCAAACCTCCACGTGGTAGGACGGTGGACTCTGCAGGCCTCAGCCTTAGATAAGCGAGACCAACGCAGGGACCCACTGTTCCCAAACCTCGCAGGAAGAGAAGAGAGAGAAGTCTCTAATCTCCGACTTATTTATACTCTGGTTTATGTAAAAATTGTGTGGAATACTGGGTACTTGGCTCCTTCCTTGGTTACAAACTGGTCACCAAGGAAGGCCTAGACTAAAACCATCACAGCTTCTCAAAAGCAGTGACTAGTCAGGAGCCTTTGGCCTTTAATAGGATACTCCAAAACAAGGTACTACAAGATTTGGATACTCCAAAACAAGGTACTACATGGAATGAATCTGTAGGAGAGGAGCGGCCTGAGGGAGTGGGAGGGAGAAGCTGTGCAGAATATTGGATCAGCTGTAGGACTGTCAGACTTGCCAAACACACTCAGCTGTGACAGACAAGAACTTGGTGGCTCTCCCTGTCCCAAGCACAGGTGGAGGTGAGGTCCTGTGCTTGATTTTGGCAGTGAAGCAAGAGCAGTGGGTGCTGCAAGGCTGGGAGGAGTGCCTTCCCTGGGGGCTTTCCCTCTGCTGGCTCCCCTGCCCTTCGCTCTGGGGTGGATGGGAGCAGGGATGTGCACCTGTGGGGCTGGGGAGAAGGAAGTCACTGAGCTCTATAACAGGAATTCAATCCTCAGATTTGTGGAACTACTTCACAGGGTCATTCTCAACTATCGACTTGCTGGAATTTGGTATTTCTAAACACTAATTGCTGCTGCATTTCTTTCCATTTTAAGAGCAGCTTCTGTTATGAGTCATGCTGTGCAAGGCCTCAAAGGGAAAAAAAGCTCCAAGTATAAGTTTTCCTGCCCTTTTCAAAGGGACCAATCCTGACAGGCTCCTTGAGGTGATCTCTCTTAGAGGAGGCACAGCTACACTGGTACTGTTTCCAGAGTCAAGAAAGCTGAGGCAGTTATGTTTATATGAGACTTTTGAATGTTTTTCATTGTGACAGCGTGGAGCGGCTTTGAATTCAGTAACTCTGAATGTCTGCACATTCCCTTCCTTCCTAGCAGGTATATATGGTTTCAACAGCGAGTGCATGACTCAAACACGTGGAATGTGTTTCTTCCCTGAGCTGTTCCGAAGGCAGAACTGAATTGGCAAGAAATGAGTACGGTGAAATGTGAAACTGTTTTTAGATATAATCTCTTACCATTCATTACACCTTGTCCTGTTTTTCCATGCTGTTCCTTGTCCTGTTGAGGAGATAAATGGATAGTAGAGGATCTTTTAAGGGGAAAGGACTGATTAAGTGGTGAGGGTAGTGTAGGAGGAACAAGAATAAATACTGGGTATTTCAAACATGTTTACATCTAGACAGAGCAGTGGTGGCCAAGCACAGGAATAGGGTCCTGTTTCAAGCCTGATGTTGATGTCAGGGTTGGACTAATCCCGAGGTTTATGTAAATTTTCATGGTCCAGCTGTAAATTCCAGTCATACAGTATCATCCTCTTTACCTCCAGCACTGCAGGTGGGAATTGCAGTACCAGGCTCCTCTCCTGAATACCTGGGGAAGGTGAAACCACCCTGCCAGGAGCAGTGCTGCCAGCACAAGTGCCTGAACCCTGATGTGGTGGTGGAGCTGCAGCTGAACCACTTCACTACAGAGGAAGAGAATAAGTATTTCAGCCCAGTAGAACTCCTTTTTCAGTGTGGAGCTGCTCCAAATGGATACAGGAGTATTATTCCAATAGTGCTTAAAAATTCTTCCTTTGACCTTTATACTAGAAGGAACAGCTGTTGGCTCTGCTCTAACCTTTAAACCCTGTGAGGTTTTCTGTTTGCCCATCCTAAAGCAAACGTGAGGCTGTGCAGACGTGGTGGGTCCTCTTTAGCTTCCAGTTGGAACGTGTTAACTCCTTTGAGGCTGTTGCACAGGGAGCCAGTTGTAAAGGCTGGAAGGGCACAGAGACAAACAGCTCCCAGCAGGGTTTGTTTTGCAAATTTCATGTTTATTTCTGTACTGAGAAGGGTAGAAAGCTTATTTAAAAATAGAAGTGCAGCTCCCATTCATTTCCCAAAGGATCCGAGCAAACACTGTCTGCGATGCCACACAGTGTGGGCAGCAGTCCTGATGTGCTCCTGCCCTGTGCCACAGGCAGGGATGGAAGTGGAGCTGCTGCTGCTGCTGCTGCCTGGGATGGCTGAGGAACAGGCTGAGGAAGAGTGATGGGCTCTAACCCTGTTAGTGCAGCCACAGGGAAAAGGCTGGGCTGCACCTTGGATGGTGCCACAGGTCAGACGTTCTGTCCTCTGACCATGACCCACCTGCTCCCCATTTCATTAAAAATCTCTTTCCTCTGTGCTGAAATGTAGCACCGAGGGAGAGAGAGAGAAGGTATAAATTGCATCTCATTTTTAACAATTCATTCTGTTCCTTTTTCAGGCAAATTACACGTACCGTCCACCAGTGCTGCAGAGGCACAAATGACTGCTTGTTTATAGAAAAAGGCCTCTGAAATGCGTAATAACTTAAAAGTACATGAAGTTCTTGCTGGCTGTACGAAACTATTCTCTGTTGTTTCACCACAATACACAGCAAACTCCATTTGACACAATTTGGAAAGCCAGCTGCAGTCCTGTGATGGGGGTACGGGTGCCTTACAGAGGTTCCAGTCTCCTTTTCTTCAAGCTCTGACTCCTCCTGCGGGGGCTGCACCCTGCCAAAACAGGGAGAGAGTGAGAGATGGAAGTTTCTTAATGCTTTTTTTTCTGCTTCTAAAAGCACTCCTCAATTCTTTGTCCAATTCTTCCCTAATAGGGCAGCAGGATGGAAAAAACCAGACAGTTCTCCGAGCCCACTGTCACAGCACCTGTGGCCAGGTTCAAGGAGAGAGGAATGTTTCTCCTGCTCCACTAACCTAACAGCGCTGCTTTCAAAGCCGAGAGCCATTGTTAGGACAGAACTCAGCCACTTTTTGGCAGCACCTACCTGGGCTATGCTGGTTGTCAGTGCTGTTGCTCGTGGCTGTAGCAGGTGCCTGCAGCTGTGCAGGTCTGGCAGAGGCTTTGTGGTGGTTGGTTCTGTGGGGTGTCCTATTGCGGATCCTCATTGGGTGATGTCCAGGGGCTGTTTTAGGTGTCTGGTGTCCGACTGACAACGGGTCTGCCATTTGGGCACCTGTTACCTTCAGATCAGTGCTCTCCAAGGAAATGTCCCAGAGTTCAGGGTCATCTGGAACGAATGAAAAGGTGATCAGTGATGACAGTGTTGTACTACAGGAATGACAGTAACTCCAAGATCAGCACACTCTTTTCCTACAAGCGGTGGCTGCTATAAAATTTAATCTGTAAAGCATCTTTTATGTCAATGCACAGCAGCGAAATGGTCCTGCCCCTTGGGCTCTGGACTTTGGCAATGTCCAGGCACCACGGTGTGACACAAACAGCCACAGCTGTAATAGGAAAAGACACCCACCCCACCCGCAAAGATCTGTTTCTGTGCAGTATCACCTCAAGAAAAGGGTTTACCAAATAGATATAACAACTCTACTCAGGAGCTTAAGTGGGAAACCTCCCATAGTGATGGACATCATCTCCCTGCCACTCAAGCAAAGTTTGTATTGTGAAGATCAGATTCATACTCACACTTCTGTTATTCCAGTTCCTTGGAACTTTTACCTCTCACTATATTTTGAAGAGCTGATTTAAATAGTAATGATTTAACACTTATCACTTTTTGGCTGACCTGCAAAGAACTCCTCTTCTATTGCTAGCTCCTGTTGTACTGCTGCTGGAGTGCTGTGCTTTATATTGGGAGGATCAGATGTGGCTGGAAGGAGGTAACACAAGAAGAGATTAATATCAGAAATACAGAAGAACCCTTTGCTCCTTCTTAACAGAGCACGAGTCTGAAGTGATAACCAGCAGCTGCACCAGGTATGCTCTTTTTTCCTAGAGCTGGTTATGACTTGGTAGCAAGATGTAAAACAGTAAGATTCTGTATCTGATGATGTCTGACAAGAGCAAGTGTGCTACTTTAACATGGTTCTTTTTAGCCTGCTTCTCCCACCTCCAGGTTCCAGAATTCCCCATGAGTAAAAGGCAACATATCAGTGGTTAATCTTTGCCTGCAGCCTCAGCTCGGGTGCAGCAGGTTAATGGTGCTGACAACAGTTCTGGCTGGCTGGAAAGTTGCAGTTTTAATTATGCTGGCTTAGAGCTGATACTCATGCCACTACAAGAACACAGAGAGGGGGAAAGGATGAAAATTCTCCTTCCTTTGGCCTCAAAGGTGTGTGGATGTCTCAGTACAAAAGCACCTGAAGCTGGTCAGGCTCCTGTACTGAGGGTAAGGTGTGGCTGCCAGCAGCTATCATGGGAACTGCCAGTTTTTAATGCCATGCCTTACCCTGTTTGCTGTTGGGAGTAACTGCTGGAACCTGATGCTTTCTCTCCATCTGTTCCCGGAACTGTTGCTGCAGCTGCCTCTGTCGCAGTTTCCGCTGGTAAGTGGCATCACACTCCGTGGCCAAAGAGTCTGTGTTCCTGTCCCTTCCCCCGAGCAAGCACAAAGTCAAACAGGATTTCAGCCATTACATCTTCTGAAGAAAAAATTCATTAAGAAATAACAGTAAAGAAAATCCACTGAACTACTGGTTTATGGCATCTTTGGGATTGGGCTGTCCATGTGTTCAAAGAGGAACGGTAACTTCTAATACAGCTTATGAAATAAATGTATAATGGCAGTCTCACCTGGGACCATTTGGCTGTTTCTCATCTACTGTCACCACAGCAGTCTCTGTCTGACCAGGCTCACAGTGAGATGCCACCTCACAGTGCTGTCTCCCTGCAATGTTCTGCCTTTCCAAATAGCTGGTGTATCTTGCTTTCTCTATTTCAGGCTCGTAGTCCTGTACTTTAGCTTTGACCAAATTTAACTCAGGAATTACCTAATAAAGGAGGGGAAAAAAAAAAAGGAAATGTTCAGAAATTGCCATCATAAAATTAATGAAATAAGCACAGGTTGTTTCCATACAGGCTTTTAAAAATCTATTTTGTTTGCTCCAAGTTGAACAGTAAGTTAGAAAACTGAAATGCTTTTTCAGTACACAGTAATTCAGTTTGTTCATCGCTGAATTCAGGGGCCTTTGTGTTAGTTTAATCCCTTGGTGCTTCAGGGCAGATAGCCCGTCTCCCCACACTGTGCTCTGCAAACAAGAACAGGTGATCAATTTTACAGCTTCTCAGAGTCCCACGAGGCTGTTGCTGAGTCTGTCAGAAAACACAAGTTCTGTTTTCACACTTGTGTTAAAGGGCACAGCAATCCTTGACTCAGTTCTTGCAGCCACGAGGCCTCTGAGGAAGCTATCCCATTCCTGTTTATTAAAGATGGGATGTTTTGGCTCTGATTTTACAAATCTGTGGCAATGCCTCTAACAGACAATGACCCTGGTGATGGCAAAGCAGAGATTTGGGTCGTCTTTACTTGGTGAGGTGTCACTTTGGGTCTGCTCCTAAAGTCTACCTATAAAGGTAGACAGAACCACCTTATAGCTCTGGGTATCTACTGGAGTTTGGCAAATCCTAGTGTGACTGAAGGAATCTTTAGTATGAAACTCCATGGATTAGCAGTTGTAAAAGGCTTCATTTTTCCTCAATCCACAAGGTAGGTCACTGACTTGGTGTTTCACAGGGGGTAAAGTAACTGCAGCTCTTTTTCCTTGCAAACTGAAACATAAGGAGTTAAGGAGTCCAAAAAGCAAAGCAAGATGTAATGTGGTTTCTTACTGTTTGTGAAGGATAAGAACCATAGTTCAAGTGTTCAAGCATACATCAGTTTTACATGCTAATTCTTGGCACACTGAAGAGCCAGTTTGTCAGTAGTATCACATCAGGTATTTAACACAAATAAGTAAGACTGTAGATCTTCCTAACATTATTCCTCATCCTCCAACAGCCAAGGCCAGTACATCCTGCTCTCATAATTCAGTTGCAAAACTCAGCTATCAGCACAATTTGAAGTGAGGCAGAGGACATTTGCAGGGCCATTTGTACACTCCTCGTGTACCAACACAGAACAGTGTTACCTGTTCTGCTGTGCTGTGGTAAAACCCTGAAATGACTGGCAGCAGCTGGAAGTTGTCATGGGTCCAGTCTAAACAGTTTAGTTCACCCTTTCTATCACAGAGGCATCTAATAGTCTGCAGTGTTCTTCTGGGAAGGAGCCAGTTTGGTTAATGCATGGATTACTGGCATTAAACAGAGAGATTTAGACAACATGGTCATATATGTCACACGAGATTGTTGAGTCAGGTACTTTCTTCTCCACAGCGAACTTGCCTGCTGCAAGGAGTCAAAATTTGGAGTAGTTGTGGTAAAACTCTGCCTGCTGGTTTGTGTGGGCTGTTTGTTACAAAGGCTATTGGTCTCCAGGCTGGTAACGTTCAGGAATGAGATGCACTGATATCACTGTTTATAATCTTTACAGCATGAAGGACCAGGAGCAGGGGATGTTGTGCAGTCCCTGCTCTAACAGCCCGTGTACTGCACCTGACGTGGAAGCTTATTCACAGCTCGTAGGTAGTCCTTGTCTAGGATGCAGTTCCCAAGAGCATTCCCAAAGCACCTGAGAAACAAGAGAGCTCACTGTGATTGAAAAATAACACTTCACTCTCACATAACTTCTGAAAATGTACCAGTGACTGATCTTCACTTACTTGAGCGCCCTCTTCAGTCCATCTGTTACTGCCTCCTTCCTTGCCTTTTCTAAGGATAAGGCCTTGGACTTCAGGCCTTCGCTGACTCCATATCCCACATCTTCATGGTATGACCCGTCCTGCAGTAAAATACTAAGTAAGCATAAGGGAAATTCTACACATACAGCACTTGATGTTAGCTGCTGTGCTTTCCTAAGCCTGATTACTTGCTCTTAGCTGGTTGTTCTATAGCAGTGCCCATGTTTTGGACAGCACTAGGTTCCCTGCTGCAGTACAGTGCTCCAGGACCACAGTCTGACCTTTCATTCCCAGCTTCTGGCAACTGCTCAGCTACAGACAGAGCAAACAAAAAAAAAAAATCCACTTACCTTAAGCTGAACTTTGACAAAGGCACAGACACCCACATAGAACCTGCCGTTGTTGAGGTCAACAAAGTCTAGGGGAGGGAAAAGCAACATCCTAAATAATACAAAAGGCTTCTGCTCCACATTCAGTTTTTTGTCCTTTAAGGACATTCATAAACCTGTACCATACTTGCTGAATGTTCCTGAGATATTGTACCATCTTCTGTAAAATGGAGCATGACTTACAAAATATTAACTGTAGCTTGAGAATGCTGACATATGAAAGAAGAAAGAGTTGCAAATGTTACTTAACATTCATATATCTATCCTAAATGTTTAAAGAATAACAATTTTTTCAGCTGGAAGGAGAGATTTTAAGGGTTAATTTCTATAAACAACAGTGGAAAAGAAACTGCAGTCTATATAAGTAATTTCTTTCCTATTACATACCAGAAGTTTACAGTTTGTAAAAATTTGCACAAATGTTTTATCCAGGACAGAATGCCTGAAGAGCTGAACAGGTTGCAATACAACTCTCAATCATAATCTCTGAAGTACCTTTCTTCACACCAAAAGCAATGCTAAATAATACACATAGAGCACTTTAGTTAGCAGTCTTGCAAGTCTAATAGAATCATGACACATGTCTGAAATAAAATTTGGAGTTCAAGTAACTTTGTTCTGGGGTCCAAGAAGTACTCCTTCTGTACTCATCTGGTCTATTTGTTTAACTGTTCTGTAATCCTGCTGAAGGTGCAAGCCCCCTTTTTCTACCCAGGAATTTAAAACGTAACAGAATCTTCTTGCTCTGAATTTTTAAGGAATGAATTGTTATAGCATTATTTAAAAAAAGGTAGAAGTTTGAAGGATGTCAGTCCTTTCTTGACTAAAAAGAGGGAAAAAAAAAGTGGTGCAGAATAGATGGAAAGCAATGAGGTAAGTTATTCTATTTCTAGAATCTACCAGCCTGAGTTAAGAAAAGATTTCTGAAGGTGGGGAGAAGGAAGAAGGTACTTTCAAAGGAGCTACTTTGACCTACTTCAACAGCCAGCCTTTAGCATAAGCACAGCAGATCTGCAAACAAGAGGAGGATGAAGCTTTAACATCACCTAAACACCAAATTGGAGTTGAAACCTTTTTCTAAAGCTTTCTGTTATAAAAATCTCAGTACTAGGTATTAGCTAAAAGAGGAGTCTGCAGAAAAAGACGGGTCCCTAAAGATTAAGGGAATATTAACTGAGAATTTGATCTGGTTAGAGTATAAAAATTACAGGTGAGTATGAAAGCTGGCTCAGGGCTGCTGGGTGTTAAATAGTTTAATTGTAATTACTTTTGACTGAGTGTTCCCATAGAGATCAGAGACTTGATTAGAATACCTCAATCATAAACACCCTTAGAGTAATGACTATGGCATGTAAAAAGAAAACAGAAGCT
This sequence comes from Empidonax traillii, assembly GCF_003031625.1. Classification (NCBI taxonomy): domain Eukaryota; kingdom Metazoa; phylum Chordata; class Aves; order Passeriformes; family Tyrannidae; genus Empidonax; species Empidonax traillii. The sequence goes on along the minus strand of NW_020955218.1, from coordinate 3,209,782 downwards.
CCATTATTATTCAATTTCTCTCATTTTTACTAACTGTTAAGGCACCTAGGAATTGCACATGCCTCTCTCCAGGTTGTTTGGAGTGATCAAGTTCTATCGTAGATACCCTGGCCCTTATCCGAGAGACTTTCCCTTCACAGGGAAACAAGAGGGAGGAAAGATTTCTTTGCCCTCAAGAGACACTCACCAACGTTCTGCCGAGTGACTGAATGGGCCCAGCCGTTGAAGCCAAACATCTCGTTGGCCAGACTGATGACCTTGTGACCCTCAATGTAACAGACCTGAAGAGAAAAGCATCAATACATAAATATGCATATAAACACAGGGGCCTGTGCACATTTCTCCACACACTGTGCTTTAAAACAGGACTGAAAAACCTCACACTGAGGGAAGCTGGCTGAGTTCAAGGTTCAGGTAATGCGAATAAAAGGATGATGGTGCTGCTGTAGGTTCGCTCTCTTCCAGCAACTGTGATGGAGGTTAATACAACAACAAATATGACTTAATCAATGGAAGGCAGAGCTGGAGGACACTAAAGATGGTAAAACACAGCCAATGTTATATAGTGCTTCAGACAGTCCAGTTCTGGGAAAATAATAAGGAAAACATCTCAGTGTTGCACAAGTAGATGAACATTCCCTTGTAAAAGATGAAGCACTGAAAAATTAGGTTGGGGTTTTCTTTTAAGTGTAAAAGAGATCTGTGACTCAATAAAAGCCAGAATTTATGCCATACTGACTTTTCATTCGTATCTGCACAGTAAACTACTAGCGGGAAATTACCTTCAAAAAAATAAGGACTATTGTAACTTTTTAAACCCTAGGGGGAAAAAGTGGAGTAGAAACATCTGTGCATGCCTGTTCCTACCTTTTGTCCTCCTCCAGCCTGCCGACTGCTGATGTAATCCGGACCCAGTCTCTGACGAAGAGCGTGCTGGATGGCTTGGTATTCACTGGCTGTGTAGTGGTACTGTTGACAAAAACAAGGCAAGACAAACCTTACTCTCCCTATCTTAGCTCCCTCTCTTCTCCTAATATCACTTCTTTATCCCAGTCCTCCCAAGAGGTGTATGATCCATTTTTAGAATCAGTTTCCAACAGACAAGGGAACACCTCATGGCATGTACGTGCATTAGATTGTTTGGGGTTTTTTTCGCTCTTACTCTCAATGTATACAATTACTGAGCTGTACCAACTATTTTCCATTAATAATCTCAGTCAAGCTTGCCACAAACACACATATAAGCTTCTATTTTACCTCTTAAAACCAAAACATAATATCTCTGTGACCAACAGGAAAAGTGTATTTAAAAATTCCAATAAAAGCAAAGATCAACCTTACTATAGCAGCATACACCATCAGGGCAGGGAGGATATAAGCTCAGGAAAGCAGTTAAAATATGAATTTCTTAAGGAGTGTTCACCAATTTTCCCTCATGGGAAAATCCCTTTGGATAACTCCAACATCACTGGTATCTTTAGAGAACACAAGCATGACCAGAAGCCTAAAGTGTTGTAACTTCAGGCTTGTCTTCGTAGAAATGTAATTTGAAAAATGTAGTGGATCTGAGCACTAAAAAGCTTGTGTTGCTCTGCTCTGATGTGGGACAGAACAGAGGTTTTACCACCTAAATCACAAGTACTGTGTAGGAATGTATTGGCTGCTCTAACAATTCAGCAGATCACAGAACCTTATAGTGTGTGTGTCATATAAATTCCAACCCCTGCCAAACACGTTGTATTTGTATTTGGTTCTACTCACACATAATTTGTATTTGGTTCTATTTAAACTTAAAGGAATAACTTTGTCTTTTTCTGACTTCAGAACACAAGCCTGTAACCAAAAAGCATAAGGAAAAAGGGAGGATGCACATGCCTGTGCCATGTTCAGGAACTACGTATAAATGCCTATCATGGAGAAGAGAATTCACCACCAAAAGCTCTGTTTAGTCCAGATAATTTTTTTTTCTGAATTACTTTACAATTTTTTAAAATAATTTTTTAATAGCTGAAACTAGTTGGCTTTTCTGAATCACTACTGAGAATGTGTGTGAGTATTATCCAGGGCATCTGGGACTAAGAGAGAATAAAACCAGACCCACAGCAATATGTTACAACTCAAGGCAAGCCAAGACCATCTCATGGATGAAAAATGTAATACAGAATTAGGTGTAGCATGAATCCAACCTCACTGTGTCCAAGTTTCAAATGAATGAACGTGCAGGCCAGATTTCCAGAAGCGTGAGCATAAAACTTCTCCTTCCCTCCTGGGCAAAGGGAACTGACCTGTCCGAAGGAAGCACCTGAGCTGCCAGTGCTGGAACTGCTGCTGCTGCTGGAGCTTTTGCCATCGTTCCCCTGGTGTTCAGGCATACCTAAAGGTAAGAGAAAATATAATTCCCTCTCAGATCCTTCAGCACTTCTTGGATGACTTTCAATATCTATTAATACTTAGGCTCTGAAAAAAAAGCAGAGGTAACATTTTAAAACCTTACTTGGCTATACCCTGACTTGTCAGTCTTTATTTTAGATTACTGCTTTGACTGCAATCAATCAGACCGCCTTGTGTTATGACGGTACCACGTAAACTGTGCAGAGCTGAAAACCACACAGAACCTGTAAGAACTGTAAGAAATGGTGCCAATAATTCAGTAGATGGCACCCTTTTCCAAGCCAGTATCCAACACTTCCCAGCACTGCACTCCACCCTGCTGGAGCAGTGATCCCTGGGAGAGCGTGTAGCCCAGGTGTGCCAAGGGAATGCAACAGCTGTCCTAAATAAACCACAGAAACACCCTTTTAATGTATTTGCACAAATGCAATTTGCACAACTGGTAGCACAGCACTCAGCCTTTTGAAAGTAATAAATATAGGACAAATTAATACATATAGAAGATAGCTGGAAATGTCAAAACAGTTCAAGTAAGTGTAAACCCCCCAGCAGATACCACAATTTGACAGTCAGTCAGAACCTGGCTGGTATTACGCTTTGCTAATGTGTTCCAGGCTCAGCACTTTTTAAAACCAGGGTTTTTTCCAGTCTCTGAACACGAAATCCAAAGTTTACTGAGAACTTGGCAAACAATTTTCAGAAAAAGGATACTGGTTGTTTCCTGGGCAAGTATGAGCACTGGCAATTATGCCACGTGTAGCTAAAACTCCCCTTAATTTTGGTTGGCTAGAGTTATTCACCTTCAGTCCAAAACTTATATAACTCTCCAGTGTTCATTCACTTGAATGTGTTTTAGTCAGAAGGGAGCTGCAATTTGTGGTAAATGCATTTGGTTTTGGAAAAAGAACTAATAGAAAACAACATTACCAGGATAAACACTTGTGATTTAAGCAGGTTATTTATTTCCCCTCCTCAGCAAAGAGTTCATTGCATGGGGAGGGAGACAAGTAGAGAGACAAATACAGTGTGTGTGGTGAGAGGCAAAAGGAATCAAAGTTTGAACAATACTGCTGCCCCCCTCACGCCCCAAGCAGTCTAAGTCAGATCCTAATCATTATAAGCCCTTGGGAAGAAACAATGACCACAATGTCATTTGCTACATAGCCCTGTGACCAATTTATGCAAAGCAGGTGGGTGTTGTTTTGATGCAAAACTGCTTGACACTGATTTCAGTTGAAGTCCCTTAAATTTTTATGTTGTGTGCACCATTATCAGTCTAAATTTATTAAAGAGATACACCCTTAACAAATTCTGAATAAGATATGGGAATTGACTCTGAATGAGAAGCACAGAATCCCACTGGAAACAGCTTCACATCACATGGTTTTAATCCAGCAGATCAGATGCTGCTAGGGAATACTAGCAACACACTTCTTTGCAATAAACAGTTTAAAAACATGTCAGTGGTTTGTCTTCAAATTATGTATGAATCCAATTTGGTTCCAGGCTTCACCTGCAGGCACAGCTTCAGCTGCGAGCCTTGTTTAAAGCAAACACTCTGTCAGAGCGATGTGGTGGGTTCTGCTGTCAGTGAAGTGCAGCAGAGCAGGGCCCTGGGTCTCAAAGCAACTGTCAAAGCATTTCAAAGTGACAGAACTCCAACACCAAAATTATTAGAGTAAGAGTTTGGAAGAGAGAGAAGTTAATTCTGAAAATGGAGCTATAAGTCTGTCTCAGTGTCAGAGCCAGGAGCTAGGGAAGGCAAGGCACTTCCATTCCTCAATGGAATGTTGTTTCCTCACCCACCCCACCCTCTCCCCACAGCATTTTAACTTACATAAAACATTAATACTGAAGTAGATAATAAGCTGTTGACTTGAGTGCCAAAGAGCCTTGAACATCCTCCACCCTCCAGGGTCAGGACTGTGCAAGAAGGCTGCCTGACTCATTAACCAGTGTTAAAAAAGCCCTGTTTTCAAACCATCTTAAATACTAAACCTAAAGTTCAAATAGACTTGCTGTGTTTTTATTGATTCTGACCATTATTTATTATTTACAGGGAATTCCTTTCAGTTCATCTGGTAATATTCTCAGGAAGTTTTCTTATCACTGAGAAAAAAAACCCACACAAGACTGGAGGTGTTTATCTGGATGGACTAGATCAGGTAAACTTAACGGCTTTTATTACTTCCATATTTTGATCTCATCTTTTAAAATTTGAACACGTTAAGTACATAATGAGAAAAAGAATCTCTGTTTTGGAAAACTAGATAATGAAATACTAATTTTCAGCAGCACTCCAGAAGTAGGTATTTATTTGTATGCTGGTAGCGAATGGAGCAGCTGCTGAGAAAAATCTGGGTGTGTACACAAATTCCTGTTTGGGAAATAAACCAATCCTCTAGAGTAGATAATCCTGAATTTAATCTGTTCAGGTACAACTACCACTGTGGGCTGTGGTGGCAACACTTTCACCTTCCACAATTGTATGGACAAAACTTCTAATTTTCTAAAGTAACACATCCTCACATCCCTTTCTACCCCACTGTCCACTACCCCCAAAAAATTTATTTGGTCCTAAATCACCTCTTTTCCCATCTGTTCCCCTCTGTCTTGACAAAGTAGGCTTTTGAACCATGCCCTGTGCCTTAATCCTGTGCTAGGAGAGCCAGTTCCCAGTTCTCAAGTGTAAGGTGGAAGCAGGCAGTTTTGCATCACTTCAAAATAGTTTGCATACCACGAATCGTGTGAGTACCACGGCTTGGGAAACGCTCAGCTAGAACATGGCTGTTACAAGAAATTAATCACAGCATCACACGATCTAAGGACTTTGACATGGACTGTGAACTTTCAGAGGGCTTTTCTTGCAACCTCATCCTCTCCATAGGGTAAGTTTCCTTCCCAATGAAGCTTTTTGGTTTGCTGAGTAAGAATCTTCAACATTCTTGCAAACAATGCAATTCCACCGAACCCACCCAGAGCAAACAGTGACATGTGATTTAGAAGGCACTAAAGATAATGCCACATATTTCACCTAAGGTGCAAATTACTCCAAGAAAACACACAAAAAAGCTTTAAAAATTTTATATTTCTGTGGAGTATTCTCTCCTCTGAGAACTCCAAACTGTTTTATAAGTTGATTTACCTGTTATGCAAAGGCTGCTTTACCTGGCACTTAAGCTGAGGTAACTCTCTTTTAAGTATAATGGGGCAGATGTTCCTAATCAAGACATGTCTGTGCTACACCAAAGTTTAGAGAGAGTGGAAAAGAGGTGATGAAATTGCCCGTGGAAAAGCTGCATACAACAGAACTCTTCAATTTTGACTTTTGTTATCTCTAGGCAAACAACCTGGAGGACTCCAGAAAAAAGAGAGGTGATGTTCTGTTAACTTCATCAGGAGAAAAAGATATTCATTGTTTTGCAGGTTTAACAATGAAATGCATGGGGAGGTCATGAGACTGGATGTTCACTGTAGGCTAAAGGTGGGCTCTCATGCTGCCAATACCTTATTGATACATCTTATTGATTCAGGCTACGTTCTGTAGTAAGAGAATTAAAAAGATATAATCAGAAAGTTTGAGCTACTTGCAGTAATTTAACTATATTTGCTTTCAAGGCATACAAACAGCACTATGATAATTTCTACCCAGTTAGGGCATGTGTCACATTTGACACCTTCAAGCCTCATTCATTCTAGTGGAATCTATGTGGCTCCAAAAGCATAATTTAAACTCGTAGATTTATCAGGCACTGCTAGGTTTACGTTTGGCATTTCTAGGATGATGATCCCCTCCCTGCACTAAACAGAAAACACTAATTCCGGTTCCACTTTTTATAAATTAACATTTTAATGAACACAGGGTAAAGCTCTTCCTTCCTTACCTTTACAGAAGCTTAGCAGAATAACACAGTGCCTTTGTGGGGGAGTGTTCCTATTTCAGAGTTTTTGAACACATCCAACGTCTGAAACAGCCTACCTGGTCAATTCCTGCATTTTTGGAACGTGGGATGAGAAATCCACCTCCTTATTCATTATGCTGTTTCCTGTCATAACAACCTTTATACAGCTGTCACAAATTCATCAATTATCTACTGGAGGTTGTAGGGCCCTGCTTCCCCAGCAATTACAAACCCAGTTCCAGTCCAAATTGGTTGGTTTAACCCATGTGCTGCTGTGTTTTCGCCTCCATATTTTTCAAATGTTGCTGGTTACACCTCCAAACATTCTCCTTCATGGCCATGTTGTGGGTCAATTGCTACTTTCCCACACAATTTTGTTTGCTGTTTTAAAATTCAGTGCCTTACAGAGGGTCCACAGAGTTTCATTAGTTAAAAATGCATCACTAGCACCTTATGCAACAGGTAGTTCCAAGCAATTCTAAATTTGAAATACATTTGCTCTCCAGGAATATAAATCCTACTTCTTGCACTACCTAATTTCTTTGTGTTAACTCACAATTCTGCACTAAAAAAAAAAAAAAATCATTCAGGGTATTAATTGGTACTCCTGCACCAATAATCTTTTGATGATATTATATATAAAAGAATTTCCTGCAGCAACAAACAGTGAGCTGTGGTTGTAGTAAGACCTGCCTTGTTTTGTTGCACTACAGGGTAGAACTGAAGGAAAAGGGAACTTGTTTGTCAGACAAGCTCTTTTCCAGGTGTGAAACAGCAACACCTCACAATTGCAAAATCAAAAGTGAACAATCTACTCTCCAAAAATGAGTTTCACATACATACACACAGAAAGAGTAAAAGAAAAGAGCTTGTTCTGGAGACCAGACCTGGCAGAAATATGAATCAAATACTGTAAATTATTTATGTGGGTACTTCTTTCTAAAAGCCTGTCAGATTGATTTATAACCACATCACTTATGCACAAGTCACTTTAGTCCTTGCAAGGGAAAGACAGCAGGCTTTTGAACTGAGAGTAATGGTTTGAGGCTTCAAGGGAAAAGCAGCCTGTCCAATTGTAACTGGAAAGGCTGCAGATTTCCCAAATGCAATTACCAGGCAAGAAATTAATCCAGGCTGGAAACTGAAACATGTGAACTCTGGAAGAGCTGTGGGAGATCTGTCAAACTGTGCATCACAAACCCCACTGTGATTACGGGTATAGATGACACTTCTGGCAGCAGGACCGTGTTAAGCTCACACTAATTAAGTTAGGACAAAAACCCCAAAGCTTTAAAGCTCTCTGTTTTCCTGTTTTGCTCCAGGTTGACACTTGTTTATTGTTAAATGGAAAATCATTTACACTTGAAATCGGCAGAAACACTCCAGGCATGGGCAACCCTGTATCTATTTTCATCCCTCTGCTTTCTTAGACAGCAATATAAATTATCCCTTTTTTGGGGACACTTTAGACTTGACAGCATGCACTCATGTAAAATAAATGAACTCGGAGTAAAGCTCTTCCTTCCTTACCTTTACCAGAAATTAATTTAAAGGGATTCTGTGTTCCTGCAGTTGAAAAGGGAGTTCAGGTTATTGAGACCTCAGTGGGTATCCAGACCTGTGAGAGGTCTGAATTATATTATGATAATATATATTTTATATATAAAAAATATATAATATATAATGTAATATCGTAGGGTACAAAATATAATAATACATAATACAGAGAACATACAATTAACAAAATATAGATTATATAGTATGATTTGGTAATGATATTGTGATATATATAATACGATACAATATGATAAATGCAATTATAATATAAACGGTATTTTCCGCAACAAGACACTAATTGAAACAGTGATAATTTACACGCCAATCAATAACTGTGCCATTCCTCGAGCAATCTCACAGATCCATCCGATTTGCCATAACCTCTCGCTTCAGCCTTGCCCGCGAACAGCGGCTAAGGACTTTATTATTGATTATTCATTAATTATTATTCTACTACGTATACTGTAGTAATAACGAAATAATGGAATAAATTGGAACTGTGAGGATCCCGCAGCGGGTCAGTCGCTCCGTCTGCCGGCGGCTCCCTGAGGAGGTGCGCGCCCGTCGGGCCCGTGTCAGGGCTGTGTTCCGTGCCCGATCCCGATCCCATTCCCGTTCCCGGTCCCGCTCCCGTCGTACCTGAGCCGGGAATCGCTCCTCTGGCCCGCTCGCGCTTCCCGCCCGGAGCCGCTGCCGCTACGGGCCGGCAGAGCGGCCAAACCTCGCCGGGGCTGCGGCAGCGCCGGGGGCGGGGCCTGGGGCGGGGCGAAGGGGAGCCCAGCCGTGCGGGCGCGCGCTCCGGTGGGCAGGGCCTGCGCGTGTCCCGAGCCGGGCGCGCGGGCGGGAGCGGGATCGCCGAGCGGGGCCCGGCAGAGCCGCCCCGGCCCCGGCCCCTGCGCTGCCCACGGCCGCCACAGCCGGTGAGGGGCCGCGCTCGCCGCGCCGGGACTGGGCGGGGAGGAGAGGGTTAACGCGCCTCGGCGGCCGCTGTGGGGAGCGCGCCGGAGCGGGGCGGGGCCTGCGGGCGCCGGTAGCTGCGGGAGCAGCCGCCGCGCTGGGCAGGGGCTGTGGCGGCGGCGTTGGCCGGGCAGGGTCTGGCGGGGGCTGCGGCGCTGCCGCGCAGGTGGGTGCGGGTCCCGGCGGGGGTGAGCGGGCTGTGCCGCGCCGAGGGAGGGGGCGGCCGGGGGGGTCGCGGCCTCGCCCCGTCGGGCCCCGCACGCTGTCACCGCCCGCGGCGGGGCGGGGCGGCCCCGGCACGGCCCCGGGCAGCGCGGCCACATCACTCCGCGTCCTGCCGGGCACTGCCCGCCACCGGGCGGGGTCCGGCGCTGCCTCGCACGGTCGGTCATTACTGCACTGCCCGCTCGCCCTCCCCGGCCGTGCTTTTCCGCCTCTCCTCGCTCGGTCTGTCCTTGGGAAGGGCTCGCTTTTGTTGTCTCAGTCACCTCGGTCCGAGGTGATGGGGAGCGGTGCCTTTCTGCCCAGACCTTGTGGCGGTGTTGGGGGTTTTGTGTGTGTTTTCCTTGCGAGCGCTGAATGGTCACGTTTCGTGTATTTTATCGCATCTACTACGGGGTGAGCGTCAGCTGACACGGTGCTTTGTTTCTGGGTCTGCTGCCATCCTGGAGCCCTTCCACATCTGCCTCGTCGGTGGCGTGAGCTCCGAATCTCAGTTAGGATGCCTGTAATTTATTTTACCTGGAATGTTGCGTGTGCGCCCTGGAAGTTCACGTAGTGGTGCGTGCCGACCTGGGGTGAAATGGTTCAAAGTGAAGCCCCACTGGAAATGAGAGAGACAGGGAGATGCGAAGAAAAGATGTAACGAAACCTCTACGAGGGGGTTGGGGTGGGTGGGTGGTGGTGGTGGAAGCGGTACAGGAGCCAAGGGAATGAAAGCAAATGGATAGAAATAGGATTGTTCTGTAGAACAATTCATGTTTAACATTTCGTCCAAGCTCGTTTGGGAGGCCACGCTAATGCGCGCAGGGTGGTTGTAGCTGGATAACGTGTTACCTTAAATCCAACAGGCTGTAACCGCAAAAAAGGTGCCTGGTTTGGCTGTTGGGTTGTAATTCTCAAACAATGGCCAGCTGGGCTAAGGTGTCTCCAGCAGTAACCTCCGCCAGCTGCCTGCCCTCCTTTCCTCGCTGAGATTACGGCGTCTGTAGCCGTAGGTGGCTGAGCACACATCTCCTTCTGAGCCACAACCTGACATGCTACTGGAGTTTGTGTTGAAAACTGCAGCAGCTCAGATGTGTGCCCCCATTCAGGGTCACTTATGAGTCAGCACCCTCGCAGCCATTTCAAATAGGATGGGAAGAGAGAAGTCACCTCCTTGCCCATGCTGCTGGAACTAGAGCTGGTAGTACAAGAGTTGAATTTTTTTTAGTAATGAAATTATTGTATTAAATCAGTAGTTATTTAGTTCACTGCTGTATGGAATGTAGTTCAGTTCTGGAAGCACAGTTCAGAACTTTTATGACAGAACAGCAGTTTGTGGAACAGTCAAGTCTATGACTGTACTATGTCATCCAGAATTTTGGAATTGTCTGAATCCATCAAGCTGCAAGAGGTGCTGCAGCTTGAAAAAGTTGGGTATCTTCTGAGTGAAATGTGAGTATATCATAATATTTGACATAATTTGAACTTTTCCCACCACTTCTGGGAACCAATTTAGTTGTAATTAAATCACTGTAAAGATGTTAGCAGAAGCCCAAACTGAAGAAAGCCTGCTATCTGGGCTGTACTGAAGCATCGTGTTTTTCATAACATTTGACATTCTTTTTGATCCTGTCACAGGCTTTTTTGAGATTTTGTTCACATAACTTTTCATCTGTAATATGTGACTAATGGCCTGACTAGCAAAAAAACCAGGTTTTGTATGGTACCTAGTCTGTACCTTTTTACTGAATTGCAAATCTTGGTGATGAAGGAAACCTGATTGGCTTTTTTAGGGGGTTTTGTGATTTGGTGTTTTTATCCCCCCCGCTTTCAGTCTGCCACTTTCTCAGTTCCTGGAAGCACTTATCTCTGCTGCTGAATGAATAGAAATATTTCACCCTGCTATTGTAACCAGTGTGTGAGTTCCTCACTATTATTGCTTATTTTGTGAAGCAGGATACCCCTTCTCCCCTCACCCCTCCCTATTTTCAAGCCTGTTCCCCCCACCCCAACTCCTCTCTTTCGTGTGAGAGGTTTGTTATAACACTTACCTGTCTAAGCCTCTGGTAAACTGTGTTATGTTTAAGGGTCTGGCTTGTTTTAGCTGAGGATGGTTTGATCAGAGGTATGGAGTATGGAGCCATGCATGTAGCTTTTTGAATAATTGCTAGAACTAAAACAGCAATGTGTCTTCTTGATCTTTGCTGGCTACTCTGCCACAAGAGCACCCTGGGTGAGAATTCTATCCATGGCTGCCTGTTTAAGCCAGGAGTTTAACTCTGTGGCGGTGGAAGGGCAGGAGATCCTAGAAAATCCAGTGCTGACTTAGCAAAAGTGGTGTTTTCTAGCATGTGATTTATATCAATATTGTTCATGCGACTTTGTTGACAGGGCCAGATTATGATGGAATTTCTGTAGCTGGAGGATGCTTTGCCTTGCACAGTAATGTTACCCATGATGACCTTAGGCTGGCTGGCTGCATGTGTTCACTAGTGCTTCTAGGTGCTTCTGGAATATATTTATTGCTTTTTGCATTTTGTTTCAGCTGTTAGAAAGTGGGTTGTTGGTTTTGTGCCACCTGTAGGGAAGAGAGAAACAGCCATGGGTACAAACACGTTTGTACTTTACTGACTTTATACTCTAGTATAAAGTATTTACTGACTTTAAAATTCAGGCTATAAACTAGCCATACAGTGACAGAAAATTAACATCCACAGGTTTTTAATCTTCTAGGTAATTAGAAGAGTGAGAATTATTTTAATCAGTTTATCACTAGGAAGTGATAGGTGCGAGTTCTGACTCCTGTTGCTTTTTGTGTTTTGGACCTTGTTTTGAAAGAGGAAGGGCACATGATAATTTTTTTTCCCTCACATCTGCTTTTAATTTAGAGACTTATAATTAATTATATGTCCCAGTCACTGCACAAAACAAATGCTGATGCACCTACCCAGCCTTCCCACATGTCAGTGTTAAGAAGGTAGGGCAGGGAGGGACGATGTGGGTCCAGTATCTGGTAAACCCAGAGGCAAGAACCAGTTTGAGAATGGTCATATCTGCACCACGTGCTAATCCTTCTGTAATAGACTCAGTGAATGCTTAAGGCTGTAGGAGAGACTACATGCTGGGACAGCGTCCAAGACTTCTGCCACACCTGGGAAACCTTTCAGTGTGATGTCCAGGTAGTGTTAATCAGTATGTGCTCCAGTCTCAGATAGAGAAGCTTCTGTTTGTGCACAGCAGCCAGAACAGAAAGAACTTGCTTGTGCCACCCGAATTTAGTGACTGGGTTGACTTAGTACACTGGGTGCAGAACCACTGAAGTCTGACAAGCGAGATGAACGAAGAAAGGCCTTTAGAAATATCAGTAGTGCCTCATCATCTGCCTCAAGCTGAGACTGACCTCCAGAGCTTTAGGAAAAAATCCTTATATGCAAGTGGCATATCAGAAAGAGTATCTAAATATGAGCAAATAAAGGTTTGGCTGAAATAGATTTATTATAATAATAGTAAGACTTGTCTTTTTGTGGTCTTGTTTTTTGGGAAAGAAGATATAAGGGAATGAAGGTGTGGTGGTGGAAGTGTACCCTTTATGCTGATATCAAGATTATGGAAGTTATAAGAAACAAAACTTGATGTCAGTTAAATCTGCTTTTGCAAAGAAACTGTTAGTAGAGTATGTTCTGTCTTCCTTGTTGAGTGAGTAGATCCCATGAAAGGAATTGTATACCTGTGGGAGACAAATTAACTAGGAAGCTAATGATTATTTCTGACTCTTGTTTAAAGACTCACAGGTAGCGTTTTCTGGATGAGCTGTCTTGTAGGGATAGGAAGCAGAATGGTATCTGAAAAGGACAGATCATCGAGATGTTTCCATGTCCTGTGGTGATTTAAAGTGTGTGTACCATTTATGCTAACCTTTCAAATGAAAAAACTGTGTAATGGGAATGTCACCTTATGTTTAGAAACAAAACTCTCCTTTGACAAATGACTGCTGTTTTTTTCCTCAAAATGTTGGGGTCGGGGTTGATGACCTGCCTTTTACAAAACATGGGTTTTTTTAATACGTCAAAGTCACCTCAAGATTACTGGGGATTTTTAAGATACTGTTCTGGGAGATTTCTCTGTCATGTATGTGGGGAGAATATATCAATTCCCATCTTCTTATGTTTGGTGAGACAGAACAAAGGCACTGCTGCATTCAGTGAACCTGGCAGATGTGCAAGTAGGTGAACTCAATTTAAAAAAAAAAAACAAACCAACCACCGCCCCCCAGCTTTTAAAAAGGATTGGATATAAACAGATGGCAGTGCTTGGGCTTCTGTTTATGTGCTATATAGGAATGAGAATCAATCCTAATATGAAGTTACTTTTTGGACTTCTTTCTGTCTTAATTTCATTCATCCCTTGTGCTTTCTTGCTCTTAAAGCCACGAGGATATTTTGATAAACAACCCTGAATTCCATGGGTTCAATGCCTTGTGTCCAGCACTGCCTGGCTTGCAAGTAGTTTCCAGAATAAACTTTCTTCTGTCCTTTTGTGTGTAATAGTCATTAAATTATTGTGAAAAGTAGTGAAAAAAATAAATTGTAGTGAAAAGTAGCTTTCTTACCTTCCAAAACCAGTCAGTCAAAGCTGTAATCTACAATATAGCCCTAAGTTGAAGGCTTCAAACTTTTTATGTAAAGTAAACATAGCAGCCATAGCTTTTATAACTGTGGTGGTGTGCACTAGGAAGTAACAGAATTCAATATTTCTCTTGGTTAAGACACCCCTAGGTTGTTGTGAATCATGTCAGTTCTGTCATTATACCCACTATCTGGATTCCAGGGAAAATATATCTCGCAGGGTTTTATTGGAATATAAGCTTTTTCCTTCTCTTTGGAATTCCATCTTTTCTACTCCCTTCTCTTCCCTGTGTTACTCCGTAGTCCACATCCTGCTGAGTAATCCAGTCATTCTTCTTTGTGACTAGCTCTTGGGGTGTGAATTATGTAAATGGCAACAATTGCTACCTCTGTTAATGAAACCTAATGTGTCTGCTGCAGACCTTTATCAGATTAAGACACCTCTTGTGAGGGCTGACTTTGCTTCTATTATAAAACTGACAGTTCAAAGCTTTCCTTGTGCGGACAGGAATCCGTGGGACAAGAAGTTCTGTCTTCTGGAAGCTGGATAGATGGCTTCCAGAACGCTACTGGGAGGCACTGGAGGGGTCCCAGTGGTGTGTTTGCCTGCCTGGTTTGTGATCCCACTGCCCATTCCTATCAGGCAGTGATACTGTTAAGGAGTTGTCTCCATAGATGTTGCTGTCTGTCAGCTGCTGCCAGTCCTGAACAGAAACTGCAGGAAAGAAATTCAGAGGAAATGTTACTTGCTGAGGGCTGCAGCAGCTATTCCAAAATTCATTTTGTTTTAACAAATGGAAGCAGGGTTTTCCAGTATTTCTGCAGCACTGTATTTCTGCAGTTGGTGTGTATTTGTTTGCTTGCTTACCTGCAAGTAGTCACTGTGGTTTTAGTATTTGTCCTGGAGTAGAGGGAGATACAAAAGGCTTTATATATTTATATGACAGAGAGATCCTCCAGAGGTTAAAACACTCTCTGTTAATGAATCTTCTGTTTTCTGTCAGGTGTAGGCAGGAATGTCTGCTTTCTGAGCCATTGGTTCCCATAAAGTACTACATTATAGGGGCTGAGTGTAACAGCATTGGTAAACATATCTCATTTTACTGAATTCTTGGTTCTGAAGTTGATGTTCATGTGATCCCTACAGAATTTCTTACATTTCAACTATGCCTGAATACAACCCTTTTACTGAAAACCACCAGATCTTTGACAAGATCCGTGTTCCTACTCCTGCTCTCTCTCACGTCATAATTGCCCTTACAAGTAAATCTACATGAAGTTGTGCAGGTGGCTTTTTACTCTTCTTTCAGCGTGCCAGGGCCTGATGCAGCTTTTGGGCTACTTTGAATCCCTGTTTTCAGTGTGTATGGCTCTGGATATTGGTGTACTTACTGGCTTTGGTAGCTGCTTTGCTGTTTTGCAGGAAGCTTAATTCTCCCTTGCTTTTCACTGGCTGACCAGGCTGCTGTAGTGAAACAAGTTGCACTGCAGTCTATTTGAATATCTCTGCAGTACATTTAAATGTCTGCTGCCAGATTTTAAACTTTCTCCACAGTTCATGGTGTCTGTCTCTGAGTGTTTTTTGGATGGTCACCTATGATCTGAGAAGACATTTTTCTTAGCTGCCCCTTCAGGAAAGATGTACTGTTAATTTATCTTAAAATTTTCATGCTGATAATGTGTTCATAACTGTCCTTTTTCAAACCTTTTTCTACAATACTGTGTAATTCTCATCTGTTTTTCTGATAGTTCTTCCTTCAAGCTTTTCCATAATCACTAGATAGCATTTTCCACTAATAATAAAGCAGGTCAGTTGTATGTCTTTGTACTTGCAAAGCTGCTATGCCACTTTCTAGATATCTGTAAAAAGTTTTTACGTGGGGTGACTTGATTTTTTTAATTTATTTATTTTTTTTTAATTTGGCTTGCAGATAGGATACTCTTTGGAAGTTTTTGTTCTCTTAATTGAACAGTGAACATGAGAATTTTGTTTCATAACTTTAAAGGTATACAAGCTACCTTTGAGGAAAAATGGTTTAGCACTGGCTTCAACTGCTTCATTTTTTTAAACACTTGAAGTTTATAGTCTCTTTCTTTGCAGTCTTGGGAAAGGGTTTCTGTATTGGCAGAAGAGACCAAAGTTTTTTGAAAACTGCTGGAGAGCTTGCAAAGGGAAGGTGGTTTGCACATTCGTATCACGGTTGGACAGTGTTCCTTGTGGTTGCCACCATCTTGTAAGGTTAAGGGATGATTTATTTGTGACTAAAATTGGAGTCAGAGTAGAAGAGGAAATTAGTAGCAGTGCTGCGTGTTGGCCTCACGAAAGATAAGAGACCATACTTCTGAGATTCCTGGTAAAATTCTAATGTGGGTCAGAATATTGAAAAATACTTAACTTTGCTAGTTGTGTTGCTGTATGAAAGAAATCTTCCATATGCTTTAGCTTGGATTCCAGGAGGGAAAATAGAATTCTTTCTTCTTCCTGATTAATTGGTGTTGGGAATATGAAAAGAGTTTTTTTGTCACTTCCTTCACTTTGCTGTTTCCAGGATGAAAGATGTTTTTCCTGGTGTAATTGTCTTAATATTTGTTTCCATAAGAAAGTGATATGGCTGGGGATAAATGCTACTAGGAAAAAAATGGGGGGGGGAGAGTTTAGATTTATTTTGTAAGGCTTTTTTTTTTTTTTTTTTTTTTTTGCTTGAACCACAGCAAATCTGTGTCAGTGAAAATACTGAAACTGGCTGCAAGTGTGGAAGGGTGTATTTAGTTAACACTTGGAATATTCACAACTTTGTAGTCTAACAATGGTGTAATCAAAGTTGCTATTCAAGAAAAAATACTGGAGGGTTTCATTTGCCTCTTTTCCAAAGACTACTTCACTTCTTAATCTATTGATGTGGTTTGAAAAGAGAGTGCAGTGTAATGCATGGCAGAGAGAGTAGAGTTGAGTTCTCCCTGAGTTTCATCAGTGCCAGCTCTGGGAATCTTTCCCATAACACTGATCAGCAGCTATTTCTAGCAGCCGGCTTTCATAGCTTGAATTATTTGATGTTTCTGAAGAAGCAGATGGTGCCTACCTGGGAAACAAAGCTTAGAGCTGGTGTTTCCACTTTGGGTGGATGAGACCTCACCTGCCTACCCAGTATTACTGGAGATGCTTCCTGCACAGTACCTACTGTGGCACCAGCTCCTTGCAGCTGCCTGGGAAGCTGCTTTGCTGTCAGGGGTATCAGCCAATTTCATCCTTTGAAAAGTATTAATAGTTCAACAAAACGTTTGGTAAAGCAAGGAGAAAGCAATTCCTTGAGTTTTCCCATTTTGAGGGTGATGAACTCACGAGAAATGATCTAAAAACTTTTGTACTCTACTTATGTGTTGTTAAAGGCTTTACCAGGTGATGCTTCTGTGTGCAACAGTGATGTACTTTGAGCAGCTTTTAAACTTAGTGTTTTTGAGGGAAACTGAAACTTGTGTAATAAAACACATCTGATCTCTTGATTCAAGTTAAAATCATTTAAAGCTGTTAAGTGAATGAGTGTTTGCACTGACTTACTGTGGTGAGCTTTTAGCAGATGAATTAAGTGTTGTGATTTGGATTAATTTTCAAGAGAATCCTCATGAATGCAAGCTCTCAGTTGAATGTACTTTATGTGGTGTCTAAGAAATCATATCTGACTTGTTTTGAGAGCTCAAGTGGTGTCACAGCAGCATTTTTAGCATTTTGATATCCCAAACAGTGAGACTAGTCTGAAATAGCCTTTCTGTTTGGAAGAAGTGTTTTCCTTCCAGATCTGGGCCACAGTGTCTTGCTTATTGAAGAAACTTCAGTGAAACAGTGTAGACTTTGTTATTTAGTTTATATTTCTGTCCCGTTTTGCATAAGGATATAGAGTTGAAATAGAAGAAATGTAACTTGTATTAAAAAAAAAATCTGTAGGTGTTGCTTTGGTGGATAATTTCAGTTATTATTACTGCTGGTTGTCTTTCCTAGGCCTGTTTTCCTTTACATTTGTGTTTTAAAATACTCTGTAGCAATCTTGTAGTTAGCTTTCCTTGTTGTTTAAAAAAAAAGAGAGCCCTTGAATGTCTTGAACTACTCACAACATAATATCAGCTTCCATAAACTTTGTAAAATTACTCATGTCATTGTATCTTCTATATCAATTGTGTAAAAATGAAAAAATGCTGCCTTATTCTGATCTTGGTTTCCATTTAGAATTTAAACTATACATTTTAAAACTATTTTTGCTGTATCTTCTACTAACTTTTTGTTCTGAAAGGAAAAATACTGTATATTTTCTACATTGCACTTTTCCTTTTTTCTTTTCCAGTATTTTCTGCAATATTATTCTTTTGTCTCTTCCCTTCCACCCACTTGCACTATTTCTACAATTTCTTTTGTAAGTGTATTCCTCTTTTAAACCTAGTCTTTAATCTGCTTGCCCAATTATTATCTCACTACCATGCTATAAGATTTGGAAAAATTGATGCTGAATATCTGTCAAACCTAAGTTCTGAACAGAAGGGGCAGCAAGATAAAAGCTGGTGTGAAAGGAAAGATGTTGGGATATGTAAATTGCTGCTGCTCTTTAAGACACTGCCCAATATATTTTTTCATCTGTTGTGATCAGGAATGTTCCAGCGTTCTTATTTCAGCTGAGCCCAACATTTACATGAAATAGTTTACACTGGAAAAAAGTAGAAGGGGGCAGGGGAAGAGAACTGTATAGTGGGAGTGGTTCTTTAGTGCAGTAGTTTAGTCACAGGAATGGATTTCTTCCCTGTTTTTTGCTTTTCCACTAGATTTTGACTACTAACCACAGTCCCGGCCCAGTGCCCTGTACTGAAGAGTTCCCTGCCAGTGCTTGTACAGCACTGCAGAAATAAGGAGTTTTATTGCATATGCTGCCAGAGTTCTTGTTTAATGAAAAAGTAGAGGGGAGAGGGAACCAGCAGCATGATGATGTCATACTGTTCTGTGTTTCAGGTCCCTGTTGTTGGAATGTTATTTAATGGAATTAATCTGAGCTGGTTAATGAAAAGCATGTTTCAGTTGAAATCTTTTCTTAACCTGAACAAAGATTTAAGTTATTTTAGTTTGAGAAAAAAACAACAGACTAGAACCAGTTTTCAGTGGAGGTGTGATTCTCTTCTTCCTCTTACCCTCCTTGGTTCCATTGCTGTGTGATGATTGCTGTTCTTTCGGAATTGCATCTGTACTTGCTTAAGCTCCGTGGTCAGTAGTGATTTCGTGATTATTCTTAGTTTTGGGTCTGACTTCTGCATTTGAAGAAGGGCTGGCAGCAACACTGAACGGGACCTGCTAGTCAAGATCATGGTCAGAATCATTTCAGCCCATCCTATCTTCCCATTTGCAGGATTATTTTCATAGCACAAGGGTTTAGAAACCATGTCCTATGGAAGCTAGCAGTGCTTGAGGGGAAAAATATACTACTGAGTGGGCTTTAAATTTTGATTTTCTCTTACTCAGAAAGGTAATAGATAAAGAATTAGGGCCGATGAGAAAGAGAGGAAAAGATCAGATGGCTTCTAACGGTAGAGTTAGATCATGACCAACAAAATTTTGGCTTGAAAACTGATGGATTCTCTTTCCCTTACCTCTTTACTGTGATAATACAACAACAGAAAAATAAAAAGTTCCTTTTTGAGTTTTAATATTAGGGTTTAAATAAAAAATTGCTCTTCTGTGAGTGGAAATTGAAAAGATGCTGTAGAAGTAGAAAGGTAGTAGAATACAATTTATTCCAGTGTGGGACAAAATATTTGGTGATAAGCTAGGTATTTAATATGTTACTCATATTGATACAGATTTTGATATGTTATTCTTATTGACACAGATATGGTCCTGAACATCATGAGCACGTGACTTTGAAGATGGACAACTGGATCTGTCATAAGTTGTGATTGGCCTTAAGTTGACTTATACCCGTTGAAGAACTCTCCCATTCCTGTTTTTTACCTGTCTGATTGCCTCACACCACCAGTTTAATCATGTATGGAAGTGCTCGGTCCGTGGGGAAGGTTGAGCCCAGCAACCAGAGCCCGGGGCGTTCACCGAGGCTGCCACGGTCGCCACGCCTGGGCCACCGTCGAACCAACAGTACGGGAGGCAGCTCTGGGAGTAGTACTGGGGGTGGCAGTGGGAAAACCCTTTCTATGGAAAACATCCAGTCCTTAAATGCTGCCTATGCCACGTCTGGCCCTATGTACCTAAGTGACCATGAGAATGTGGGTGCAGACACCCCGAAGAGCACCATGACATTGGGCCGGTCGGGGGGGCGGCTGCCTTACGGTGTTAGGATGACTGCGATGGGCAGCAGCCCTAACATTGCCAGTAGTGGAGTTGCCAGCGATACCATCGCGTTCGGGGAGCACCATCTCCCTCCGGTGAGCATGGCATCCACTGTGCCTCACTCGCTGCGCCAGGCCAGGGATAACACCATCATGGATCTGCAGACACAACTCAAAGAGGTGCTGAGGGAAAACGATCTGCTCCGCAAGGATGTGGAGGTGAAAGAAAGCAAGCTGAGTTCTTCCATGAATAGCATCAAGACCTTCTGGAGTCCTGAGCTAAAAAAAGAGAGAGCTCTGAGGAAAGATGAAGCATCAAAAATCACCATTTGGAAGGAACAATATAGAGTTTTGCAAGAAGAAAACCAGGTTTGTCATCTAATGTCACGGTTGTGTTAGTGTGGTAGCGGGATTAAATGAGTTTAATAAACTTGCATGTCACATTTAAGCAGCTAAATGAGATTGTTGCTTTTCTTGGGTAATTGATGTGGGTAAGACGTGTTTTCAACTTGCAAGCCTCTTTTTAAATGTTTCTTGTCAGACTTGTAAGCCACCTCTTTAGTGCTCATCTCTCCTGGGGTGTCACGTAGGTTTTTTTCCCTAGGACTGGTGCTAACCACTTGGTTTCCTTGTGATGGTATTTTTCCCTGTTCATAATTAATATTTTCCTACAGTTTACCTCTTGAAGCCTTCTCTGATATGCCGAATGTACTAACTGCTGACCCCAAACACAACTGAACTGTTGCTGGATTTTGATGGATTGCCCTTAAAACAAAGTTCAAGTTACACTGATCTTACTTTAGAATTAAAACCTCCAGACCTCCAATTTTCAGGCAGATACAAATTGCATTCTTGGCTACATTTAAGTAACACTGTTTACTACATGCTCATCTATTTTTTTATCATAAACTGTGTGTATCTTGTTGTGCAACTCTCACGAAACACCCCGTGGGTTTTTTTGTAGTGGTCTGGCCAGTTACAGGATAGGCAGAAGAACAGAGAGTCTTTGGTGTCTGGGTCTTTTGTCTTGTCCATCTTAAAAGCATCTCCAACTTAAATAAAAGTGAGAGGCTGATTAAAGTTGAGGTCTCTTTGTAGTCTGTTTTGCTTATTAAAAGCTTTTTTCAAGTTTTCTCACCTGGACCTTCTTGCTATCTTAATCCTGAAGTAACTACTTATCTTTGAATTAGTGTCCTCCTCTTCAGTTGGTTCTGGCCAGATGTGAGTTAGGCATCTCTCTGGACTCTCAGGTCATAAAATTCACCACTCTTAATGGAAAATAGGCCCACCACCCAACTCCAAAAGTTCCTTGAAATGTAAGTCAGCTTTCATGGTGACAAAATTACTTTCCCTATGGAGCTTTTTAAATATCCAAAGACATTTAATGAAATGTTTTGCCATAATTCAAGGATGATCATGCTCTTGTAGCTCTTAAGGTATAGTTGCAACTTTAGGGAATGCTTTTTGTAAGGTTTGCTTTAGGAAGTGGAAGGGAGAAGGAGAAAAGGAAGAGTGCTGGTAGTACTCCACATGTTGTACTCTGCTTTCAGGTGACCTCTCTTAAATAGATATGGTTAATGGTAGTCTGCTACACTGAATATGTCTGCAATTTTCTTTTCACTTCTTTAAGAACTTAGTTGAAGAAAGTAAATTGCTTTTCCCAAGGTAGTAGGAAATAATTTACTGAACCTGTCATGTGGGTTTTTTAGCTATATTCTTACCAAATGGTGAGTATCACAACATGGGGTTTGTTATGGTGTGTGACATTTTATGTTCATTTTCATATGTCTTCTTGGAGTGCAGAAAACTTGAAGTTAAATACTTTCTATTGCAAAAGTTGGACTTCTTTAGGAGTGATACAGTGAAAATTTTAGTTAGAGTGGTACAGTACCAGGATAATAAATATGTGGAATGCCGTTCACTCCAGTTTCTGATGCTCTTTGTATTTCAGTTGCAGGTAAGTATTTTAATTCTCAAATTCTTTTCATTTTTAGTCCTGTTTTCATACTGAAGAGAATGTCTTGGAATATAGTAACTTCTTTTTTTTTTCTGAAATCAATTTTGACATTTGAAGATGCTTTGAATATCTTTCAAAAAATCCAACTAGTATATGGTTTAGAAAGGATTAAGCAATAACTGAATATGAATAAACTAGAGAACAGTGATTGCTCTAGCTTAGATTTTTTTTTCTTGTCTTTCCTTTATCCACTAATTAAACATTTACAGATATTTCTAGGCTGCTGTTCTTAAGGCAATCACTGTAATTGCTACCACACTGGTAGAATTGTATAACTTTGGTCCAAAAATAAGAAGGGTGCAATTTAAAAGTAAAAGGGTATTATTGCAATGAGCTGTAAAAACTAAGAATGCTAATTAATAGATTATAGTTAGCTAACAGTGTGACCTAATGAAACTCTGAATTCATTGTGTCTTCTATAGCCTTTTAGAGTTGGTCACTTCAGTCCTTTATATGGAAGATCAGTTTAATAGGATTTTCTTTAATTGAACAGACTTCTCTGTTTAGACTCTGAACAAGAGATTTCCCTGATCTCTTGGGGGACCAGAAAAATCTCATCATTACCCCTCCAGCCTCCCCCTAAAATGAATTCTACTATAATTGCAGGAGCTGGAGTTTTAGA
>NW_020955218.1:3158370-3187080 GCF_003031625.1 Empidonax traillii | reverse complement strand
TTTTTTTTTTTTTTTTTTTTTTTTTTTTTTTTTTTTTTTTTTTTTTTTTTTTTTTATTGTGCTTCTTGTCACCTCAGCTTGAATGATTGAACTGATCCTTTGTTTTGGAAGTTGTTGCGCCTGAAAAGCCTTCTGTGAATAAATGCACCGGTGTCTTCGGGTTCTTTTTCCTGTTTCTTGGGAACACGTGCGAATAAGTCACAATTTTTGATGTATAGCTTACTGGTTTCCAGGAAATTTTCTGGATTTGATAAAGCTCAGAGAATGAAGAGGGAGATAAAAGAGCATGCTACCTGTGCTGAGACAGTCACATCCTTTTGCTTGGTTGTCCTCTTACAGGGCAGTAAGGTAGCAGAGACATCTTGGATATAACGGTGAGAATGCCATGCACGTGGTTCTCTGTAGCTCTCACCTGGGTGGAGGGTGCTTTAATCTTGCTCAGCTGTGGTCTGCTCAGTGCAGTGTGGGTTAGTTAACCAATCTTACTTCGAAAGAAGCCAAAAGAAGAGTGCAAATGGTTTCTCAGTTATGCAAACCCGTGCATATTCAAGGAGAAACTGATGAAACCAGTAAACAGGAGCTTGGTTTTGGCTTGGTATCTCTCTCCTCAACATGCTTTAGTAGCAACTGTATTTTTCTGAGTTGAAGAATAATTTTTTCTTTTTAGTGTGTGTGGTTTAAAGTTTCCCTGGAAACCTCTTCATCAGAAGCCAGAAGAGGAAAGGAAAGACAGTGAGTATGTTTTGCACTGTCACAGAAATAGTTTGCCTAAAAACTGAACAGTGGTGGATGATGTGAAACTTGAGAACAAAGGAATTCCTCTGAATTCAAACTTGCTGCTAACAAGGTGATTGTCTCTTAAAATAGGTAGTGCAGTGCAAGTTTGATGTCTGATCTACATTTAAGATCTGATTTATGTTTCAGCTAAAATAGTGTGGTGCTGCTGAAAACGTCTTTTTGCTTTGATGCATTTCTGTGGTCTTTTTGTGGTCAGAGACCTTTGGATGTCTGACTGAGAGAGTTTAACCAAGAAAATACTCCTGAAAGGAATTTCACCTTGCTTTTGGGGTAAGCACTTGAAGATGATTCTGCTTTATTGTGATGGAGAAGTGGGAGGGATGTACTCCAGCATTTCCTCAGTGTTCTTCTCCAGAGTCAGAATTACACTCCATTTCATAGTAGTGAGTAATGAGCATCTCAGTTTTTAAAATATAGTTGTCTGTGTGTTAGTCTCTGAAATGTTGGGTGCTGCTGTTCTGAGACTGGCTGAGCTTTTAAGGAGTACATTCTTCCTCTGAAAATCAGATCAATGCTTACTTCTCCATTGATTTAATGTTTTTGATTTTCAATTATATATCAAAAAAAAAGTTTTGGTATGTCTTATTACTGTGTCATTCTAATACTAGTGCCATTCCTGAGCTGGTTATTAGTTTATAGAAAGCTAGGCTTTCTTCCATTGTGGATGTGCAATTGTGCAGTATGTGGTTCCTTAGGCATGGCTTAAAGGCATTATCTGTATCCCACAGCATTACACTTAAATAATTCTTTCACTGGCAGATGTCTGTCGGCTTTCTTGACAGGTTTAAGGTTCCTTCTGTCTTTCCTTTGTTGCAGCATGAAATTTTAACTTAATTCTCTCTTAGAATAACTCAAATCTACTTCCTCAAGAGTGCTTGATATCTGAGGCATTTATCAAGTTGCAGCACTTTGCAGCGACTTCAAAAATTGTCATCTAATCACCCAAGAGATGGGCCTTCTGTGTTCTGTTTTTTTTTTTCTTTTTTCCAATTCTTTAAGGAAATAAAATGAAGACTTTTTATGCTTATCTGTGTTCCCCAATGCTCCTTTAGTCCCATGTTTCCTGTTGAGGTAGAATCTAACGCCTTGGGTTGCTTTGAGCTGTAGCATAGGCTGAACAGCTGGTCTCTACTTGATCCATTAAACATATAAGGGGAATACTACTAAGTTAAAAGCAGCTTGTAATAAAACAGGTGACGTCAGTGGTATGGCTGAACTTAGTATTTAACTGAGCTTTTTTAGCAGTTAATCTGGGGGAGAGTTTACTTGAAATTCTGCAGAACTTCGAGCAGACTGTTTCTGCTATAATTCTTTCTCCACTATGTATTGGGACTGTTAAGACATTATACCCCTAGCTAGGTTTGCAGTGTTTTATTTTGCCAGTTAATGTGTATATTCTTAAAAAGTCATGTGTAACTGTATTTCTCTAGAAACCATTGTCCCTTTCAGCATGATTGTAATTCTGGTATTTGAGTTTACTGCTTTTTTCCCCTAAGGGTTGTGGACTAGGTGGCTATAAACTGCTTAAGGCTTCGTTTTAGTTACGTAGTGAACAGTTATCAATGACAGATGATGGCAATAGCACAGAGGTGCTCCTACATTATAGTTATTTTAAGTGGTCTTGTACTGATATTATAGCTTTCTAATGCCAAATCCGGTATTCTCTTGTGTCTTCCTTACCCTATGTGGGTCTGATTTAAATAGCAAGGAGAGGAGCCCTTTACATGGAACTGCCACTCCATGGAAAAAAAGGTTGAAGTTATACTAATATTCATGCCAATCTTCATGGGTACCTCCAGGACCCAAAACTGAAATAGAACTTTTTAAAACTCTTTTCAATTTGGTATTATTAGGAAGCCTCACAGACTTGAAGATGATACAGCAGGGTGGGTTGCTGTGACTAAACTGATAGTTGGAAAGAATAGAGGTTTTTTTTCAGCAAAGAACATATCTAAGATCCTGTTAACAGTCCATATAAATGCCCAAAACATTAGTAAAACAAAGAAACTTCTGTGTTTAGGATAAATATTTGTATATATATGTATATTCTGAGATAAGAACTGGAGAGCAAAAGAGTTTAGAGGGGACATGTCTGTACTCTGAACGTGATGACTGTATTGGATAGCTCATCAAGAGTACTCATGCCAGCTCTCTGAATTAGTATTTGAAGAAAGAAACATTGTGAAGTGACACTGCAGGCTCAGCTGGCAGGGAGGGAATAAGGAAATAAACGTGGTAGTGCTCTAGATGTTTCAGTTTACAACTCCTTTGAATTAATTTTCTAGATACACTGGTGTTTAGTAGATACAATAAAATACCAGTCTTTTCAGTCATAGTGATTTGAGCTCCTCAGCAGAAATCAGATTACAATGGCTTGTCAGCAGGTAAGCACAGCCAGTTGAGATTACACGATCTGGATAATGCTTTGTAGTTTCTCTGTATCATTTTTGTCATAATCTGTTGAGCACAGGGAAAAATGGCTGCGTCAGCTACATGGAGTGGATCATAATTATGTCTCTGATTTTTTTGTCTGAAGATAGCAGTCACTAGAACTGAAAGAGAAAGTCTTTTCAGCAAAACCTAAGTTTCATAACCCAGAAGGTTCTACATAAGTGTGCTTTTAGATAGCATTTTCAGATTTATGTTGGATCCTCTTGGAAAGGTCAGTGTCACCATCTGTAGTGGAAAAAATACAAGGACGAAATGTATTTAGTTTCCTTCTGTGTTGATAACTGTTGTTCTGTGTAAGTGATTTGCTTGGTGTTTGCAGTAGTAATACCTTGGACTGGGAAGTGGAAATGGGGTGTTTGGTTATATCACCAGCCTTGAGAAGCAGGTAGCAATGATGTGAAGCACCACTGTAACTTAGAGATCATAGTAAACCACCAAAAAACCCCCTTGACTTAGTGATAATTTTGCTTCCAAGGAATATTAAATAACCTGTCTACCTTTATTTATCCTGAGAGAACTTTAACTTTTTTTCTTTGTATTTATAATCTTGCATTAAACATTAAAAACTTCTGTACTGTTTGGGAGAAATTGGGGCATACCAATGTGTACATCATGTTTTGCAGTTGCAGAGGCAGTGTTTATATTTAAACCATGAGGAAAAGAAAGGAGGGATCTGTTGTCAGTATCTAGATCAGTATTTCAAGAGATCTCATGGTAATTTGAATTTTTGTCACTTGACCTCCATTAAGAAGGTCTGCTTATGGATTCACCAGAGGAGGAGACTGGATTCTGGAGAAAAAAGAACAACCCACATTCTCCCAAGCAATACATGAGCCCCTCCCATTCAAAAAACCAACCAAAACCAAACCAACTCCAAAACCAAAACCAAAAATCCAAAACCAACCAAACAAAAAAGCAAACCCCAACCCCCCAAAAGCATAAAATAGTTTTCTATTGCATGTGTGCTCACTGAAACGAGCACGATTAGGTGCCAAAATAGTGGCACAGAACACCATTCAGAGTGCTTCTAGTGATCATTGCTTTAGAAATTGGAGGAGTTAAACTCATGTATAACAGTTACAGGAATAAATACCACGTGACTGTCTTCTTCAGTTTAATTTGGAATGCTAAGTAATGTACAATCATCAGTAAACCTAAGATCTTGATGCCTGTTGTGTTTAAGCTGTTTTCTGATCTATATACAAGCTTTTAGTTTTTTTAAATTTATATACTGCTGCTTATTCTTCTTGTTTAAATTATTAAAGTGTGTGTGCAGTGGGCTGCTTTTGCTCTTCCCTGGATATAGGGGCTTCTGGTTCAGGAGCTCCTTGAAACAGAGATAAATGTAGTCCTTGCTGCACTATGTTGCATGCAGCTCCTGTGTGGATTGCTTTTAAAATTTAATGATAGTCACTATTTGGAAAATAAACAGTACAAGCTGACAAGGGTGGGCAGTTGTTTGGAGGCAGTTAGGTTCTTCCAGAATGTCATTCCACAACATCAAAAGGAATTTAAATGCAGTATGTAGTTTCCTAATGATCTTGGGCAGTTCATGGCAAGCATGCAAAATAAGATCAGGTCATAGGGGTGTGAAGACTTTTTGAATTTCATGTGTAACACAGTGAAAATACACTACTTACTGAGGGAGGGAGGAAGGGATGGAGATCAGCTGTCCAATGAAAAGGCATTTTTTGATGCTCTGTAAATATAGCAGAGAGGTGGAGACCAAACTTTACTTTTTTAAGGGGTGCTTTGTTTAGTGCCTGTTCCTGTGTGATGTCTGCACTGTAATCAGGTTCTGTAGTGTTGTTATGCATTTCTGTTTCTGAGGTGGTACACTCTTCTGCTTCTTCCCCTCTCCTCCCCCCTCACATCCCTCCTTCAGTGGGCTGGAGAGAGGAACAGGGAGACAGCCTAGCTTTGGAAAAACAAACAAGTAATAAATGGTAGTCCAAAATTAACTGAGCCTCACTGGTATCTGTATCAAAGCTAAGTATGGTTGCGGTTTTTCCTGGACGATATGTACTACATCATCGTGTTCTCATGGGCAGCACTGTCTAGGAGCAGGCACTTGACTAAATACTCTTTCGCTGCCTAAAATGTTTCACAGATGCAGGCCTTCCATGAGAAACTGTGCTTGACATTAAATTTATGGATTTTTTGATCCTTCTTGTCAGATGATAAGGTAACAGCTACCTTGGGTTGTTAAATTTTGTGAACAGATGGTCTTCTAATTATATATTGATGTGGATTCCAAAGAATACAGGGCCATGAATTTCTTCTGATGCTTCTTGTCACTTGTTTCTGAGATTAAAACAAGTCAGCACATGAACCACCACCATCTGAAGATGAAAATCTTATTTCTTTGTATTTTGTACAGGATCCGATTCTTCCATAGTAGTTGATTGTTCCTGGCATTACCCCCCCCATACATATTAATATAAATAAAATATATTAATATATAATATCCTAATATATTTATAGCTCCTGGCATTAATTTATATATGTGTGTATATATATATTTACACAGACACACATAAATTCTACCCTTTTTTAATGCAGAGTGATGAGACTTACATACCTTTTTCCCTTACGGAAATCATGACATTGATGTTTGAGTAATGGCCTGGATTTTAGTGGAATCAAGTCTCAGCTGAAAAATACCTATTTTTGACTGAGGGGAGGGCTTAACCAATTGTTAGACTTGTTCTTTTGGGGCAGGGAGAAGTCCTGACACAGTGCTGTGTACAGTAGACCTCCTGTCTTGCTGTGAGAAAACAAAGCTTTTAAAAACTTTTTTAAATGTTATTTTACTATTTGGCATAATTTATTAGACTTTATGAAGTTAGGCATTGGAAGTTCTTGGATGAACAGAAACAAACCATGAAGTGACAAAAGTAACTTGAGATAACGAGAGCTTTTCTCGTTAGAGAGGCAAGATACCCACGCAGCCCATTGCAGCATCTGATCTCACAGCTAGAAGCCTCCACAAGACTCATTGTTACATCTGTGTCTCTTTTGAGAGATGGAAATATTTAACACAAAACAATTTGGTTGGCTAAAGGATTCATGGCATCATACCAAAGCTCTTAAAATGTTATAAATGTTAAAAGCAACGCAGCTAAAAAAACACCAACCTGCTTGGAAACTGCGGCTTCACTGTAGAAGATTCTAATCCTCCATAGTCAGTGAATGCCTTGGATCTGATCTAAGGAAGCATTTGGTGGATGAGAAAGACACTGTCCTTAAGAGTGGTCATACTTCTGTATTTGGCATCAACTGCAAATGTACACAGGAAGTTCCTGGAAAGTGGTTTTGGCTTCCATGGCAAGAGGTTTTGGGGTTTCTTTACTGGGGGAGGGAAGGACGTCCATGGAGGGGATAACAAGAGCTTTAGTCTGAGGATTAGTGTTGATTGGTGAAACAATGAATCCCAGAATAATCCTAGAAAAAGGAAATGGGCAGAAAGAACAAGCACAGTAAAGGCTCTTAATTAGGTTGTTAGGAAATGCTCTGCTTTGTAGTGGAGGCTTAGTAAGTAACTGCCTTATTTCCCTCGGTTGGATAAATGTGGAGAATCAGATTGCTCAGGGATTCATTATTCATGTTGGTTCAGTTTAGGAGTACAAATGACAGTGTTGTGTTTACTACGTACAGCAGAATTAAACACCAATATTCCAGTGTTTTTCAGATTAGGCTACTCAGTAACTCTGATGAGGAAGAAGAACTTTGGGAAAGGGCAGAGGTAAAATTTAGACAATTCTTTGATCTGACCTAGTATGGTGTATTTCTATAGTTTACATTAGCATAACAAATTGATGTAATTTTCCAAAAACTTCCTTTTGTGTGTGCATATTTTTACTTTAACAGATGTAGTTGCTTCTGAAGATTAATGATTTATCCTAAGTAATTGTACAAAAGGCTTACAACCATAGGTGTGCTTTTTTTTTTTTTGAGAGTAGAGGAATTTCCCAACCTTTGTCAGCCTGTGTATCAGTTGAGTAAAGTCAGATTATTCTGTCTATGGAAGCTTTGATTTGGAAGGCAATATTTAAGCCTTTCTCCCTTAGCCGGTGTCTGATGGGTCAGGTTTGGCCATATGGTGGTGACTGTTAATGTGTAACCATTTTATTAGAACTGTGAGCCTGGTTACTCAAAGGAGGGACCTTTCTAAGAAATGTATACATTCATATGAGAAGGTAAATAGTGTGATATGTATGTGCAGTCAACAGCATCTTTCATGGGTGAATAAAAATAAACAGCCCTTTTTTATCCTCTTTCAGAGGGTGTTTGGACCTTCTGTCACTTTGTTACGACTGGAAGGCTCAAAAAAAAAAAGGAATTATCTGCAGTAATAACACTGAATTAATTTTGGTATGAACTAGCAGCTGGTTTTGATAAAAAGTTTTAAGGAGTACGCTTTGGCCATGATTTGTGAGAAGCTCTGTGCACATTCCTGGCCAAAGAGTTGAAGTAAGTGTGGATACTGCTGTGTATGCTCAGGTCATGGTTTGTAATACTTTCTGCAATTGTGTAACGTGCTAGTGAGATCCTTGTGCTACTTCTATTACTAATTAATTCTCTATAAGCCATTTTATTTGGAAATAGTATACCTTCAAATTGCTTTTACAAAACCTATTTGGGTTTTTTTTGAGCTTTTTTGTTTTAAGATAATAAATATGTTTACAATGTGACTTTAAAATTGGGCTTTGCACTTAACATATAATTGAACAAGTTTGGTCATACTGCTGTTACATTCTCTCTCCCCAGTCCTCCTAGAAGTGAAATCCAAAATCCAACTTTTGTGATTTAAAGAAGGTTCCAAGTTACCATTTCTATCCAGGAAAAACTTTTACTTTTTTTTATTCTTCTAAAGCTGGGAATGCATTCAAGACTTGCCTTCTAATATTGCATGCTGTGTTTTCTCAATGTAAAATCCATTTAGTGTGTACTTATTCAGAAGTTATTCCTCTCCTTGTTTCCATTTGGCTGAATCAGCTCAAATCCCTATGCCTTTAAGAGGCCTAAGGTCTGTCTCTTTTTTGACTGTGTGAGAATTGTCCTTCATTCATATTTAGTGTTACTTTTTTGTTAAATAACTTTTTCTGGTGTTTCATGTCAGACTTCTTTAATCTGCAAGTCTGGGAATTTGTGGAAGATGTCATTAATTCACTTTCTTTTATACTTAACACAGTTGTTAATGTTTCTTTTTGAACTGCTGGATGCTAGACAGTCTTTGAAGGTTGATCTGGAAAAAGTAGATCTGTACTTCCCAGGTTGAGCTGGTTAGTGAGTTATTTGGTGCAAAAAGACCTGATTATTAAAGATAGCAGGTGATGCTGAGACCCCTTCATATAACTTTGCTGTTTAACTCTTGACTAGATTTATCCTTCTCTACTGAATATAAATTGGATCTATACTAAGTGCTGTGAGCCCTTCAGACACGTTTCCCTGAGAGTTCTATGGTATGTTTGGGTTAGGTTTGAAGCAAAGTATCTGTATTTTTGCCCTCGTTTCTTGAAGGGTGTTGGGCTTCAGTTGTCCTGCATAGTTGACTTCTATTTGCCTGTGATTAAACAACTCTGCCAGTTAATTTGGTTAACCATCTGTGAGTGAAGGTACTAATTTTGGAAGTATAACAATAACAAAAACAGTCAATATGCCATATAGGCTTATATGTAAGTGAAACTATGAGATGAGACTTGGCTGCTGAGCACTTTAATTTTCTGAAATTCTAATATGTTCAATAGAATTTTGTGAATAGCAGCGGACTTCACTACAAAAATGCAGAAGGGGTAATTTTTCATTTAAAATGGATAATTTTAACTCAGTATTTTTATATTGTCAGTGCTTTTTCATTTTAAGAGGAAATATGCTATATTTTTCTTAATTTTTTTTTTTAAATTCTCTTTGGGTGGATATTTCTGTCCTTAATCTTCCATTCAGTTAGGCTTCTTTTGTTGAGCTTTTAAGCTATGGAAATCAGTGGCTTCTACTTTTTTATTCATACTTACATGAATTGCAAGCAGAAATGGTAATTAACTTGCAAAACTTGTTACCACGTGAATGATTTCATATCAATCTTAACATTTTTGACACCGTGGGAAGCCTGGTAAAAAGCCCCGCTCTAATTATGAAAGTCACTGTCTTGACTGAATTGTGCGGTTTTGCACATAGTACAGTAACTAGCCAGGTATTTTGTAATTAAAAAGGCAGAACACAAGTACTTAAATTCGATGGTTTATAATCACTGTTAATTCTAAAGAAACTGGTGGAGGTGTAAGTGGCCAGGTGTAAGTGATAGTTTGCATCCCTTGTGCACTATGTCATAAACCTGAATTACAAGTAACGAGTGACACTGTGTTAGTAATTCCACGTTACAAAACTGCTATTACTGCCACAGATTTAGTTTCCAGTTGAAAACATCTTCCCTCTTAACTTGTTTTAGCATGTTCTGAATTAACATCTCAATTATTTTCAGAGCTTTTGTCTATCACATCAGGTTTTTTGTCATTAAAAGGTGCTATTAACCAGTACAGTTAATAGCACCTTTAATAGGTGCTCTTAAATCAAGATGACAGGAACTTGTGTAAAACATGAAGTGTAAGGCTCTAGAGAAGTATTGTTACTTGAAGTAAATTATTGTCCCCTCATGGACAATACTTAAGTTGGTAGCTAAAATGGATGGTTTTTTAAATTCCTGAACTATTTTATCTCTTAATTTTTCTTCTTCTGGGCTGGTTTCCTCTTCCTTAAGCACATTTCCTCTCTTTTCCCCCTTCAGCGTTGGGCTGGCTGTTGGCAGATGTGTAGCATAATTGGTTTTATGTCACTTCTGATGTTGGAATAATTTAAATTGCACAAGTTCGGTTTTCTGCAACAGGTTATACCCTAAGGCATACACACATTATGTATCCAAGCTGCTTGTTTACATGGCTAACATGGAAACAAGAAGGGCTCTGTTTTTCATGGAGTTTTTATAATAGCTCACGTTCAAAGCACAGTTTATATTGACTTCATAGTTACAAATGATTTCTGCATATTCTGAATGGCCAGCAGGCAGGTCAACCACAGAAGAGGTGAACATCATAAACTGTAGGGAATCAAAGCAATTTCACCATCAACACCTGACAGAAAGAGTCTGGAAAAACATACAGCTGTTGTCTCAATTATTTTTTCACACTAATCTCAGTTTTCTGCTCATTCTTGATGCATCTTTTGTTTCAGAAGTAAAATTCCAGATCCATTGCGCAGTATCAGTAATTACTATCCCCACAGAGTTTTATTCCCCCTCTAGTATGCATCAGTCACTGCACCCAACTGAGTTACAGTTGGCATTATAAAAATGTGAGCACATATTCAACCTGTGGTGAATAAAGCAGAATCCATTCAGTGTGAGTCAACCCAAATATTAGGAAGTCCTGGACTTTGCACATATTTTTAATGTAGTTCTTGGATGGAATTTGTTTTAAAAATGCTTTATTTCCACTATCATTAATCTCAGATAATTTGTCATTGTCCGCTTTTGCTGGTACTAGTTTTAGAGGGTTGAGTGAATTCTTTGGGTGAACTGGGGGTCAGGGAACTGTTCTCATTAAAGAGTGACATGGCAAAAGGCTAATTTTCTCATGACTTTGTTCCTTAAACAGCAGGGCTGAGGGAAATAAGATGAAAATATATAACCTTAGAAATGCAAATGTATTTTTTATTACTGTAGAAGTTTTATAATGAACCCTAGAATGAAATCAATCTTGCATATGCTGACACTTGTGAATCATTTATTTTCTGCTTAAAATATCTACTTCAGAACAGAGTTTGGTTCAAAGTAGTAAATAAGGACTGAATTTTCCTTTCAGTTTTATAAATTCACTAAAAGCATGCTCCAGTTTCTGAAGATTTGCCTTCTCTGGCAAATATTAAGTAAAGTAATGAAGAAGAGGATTTTTTTCAACTCCTTCTTGTGAAACTCAAGAACTTTTAATGTGAAATAAAGACTCGTGTTGATTCCCTGTCAGATTAGTCAGGTTTTTTCATCCCTTCCCACTTTGCTTCCTACAGTCTCCCACAGTATGCAAATAGAGAGAGAACACATCTGAACAAAATGCTGCATCTTTCTGGGATATGCCAATCTGCTCAGGTACCAGGGAAGGGCTCCCAGGCCTGTGTGGTCACAGTCCAAGAACTGCAGCTGTGAATTGAATGAAGGTTGAGTCAGGGATTACTTGAAAGAATCTGATCCTGTGCAAGACCAGAGTGAATCTGAGAGTGGGGAGACTGCTGTTGGATGCCACTGGAAGGCTTATTTCTATCATCTTTAAAGGACTAAAGAAATTTGGAAGTGGTCTCAGTGAATTGGAAGGACAAATGTGTTCCACAGTCTTCAAAATGGGCCACAGGACGGTCCATGGAATTAGAGGCTAGTGCTTCTTGCTTCAGTGCCTGGAGATATTGGGGAATGAGTCCTTCTGGAACACACTCCCGTGTATGTCAGCGACAAGATGATGATTGGGCACAGTCAGCATGAATTTGTCAAGGATAAATCATGTCTGATTTCCTTGCCTTTTGTGATAAAATGTCCAGGTTTGTGGATGAGGAAGGAGCTGTGGCAGTTCTTTACCTTGCCTTTAGTGAGGCTTTCATCACTGTTTCCCACAGCGTTCTTGTCACTCTAGTTAGAATGCCATGATCCAAGTGGCTGGGCAGCCAGGCGGGTAAAAAGCTGGTTGTATGGTCAGGCTCAGAGTGTGATTGTAAGAATTGCCTGTAATAAGTTGAGTCCTGTTTGACATCTTTATCAGTGACCTGGGTGGAGATGACATGTCCTTATTCATTCCCATGACAGCCACCTAAGGGGACCAGTTGATCTGCAGGAGGGACAGAGGGACCTGGTCTGCAGGAATGAGCAGGCAGGAGACTTGAGATTCAACAAGGATGAATGGGAATAAAGAGCCTGGAGGAAAGATGGATTGGGGGCCGGGGGACCTGGTGAGCAGCAAGTTGAACATGAGCCAGGAGTGCACATTCTGGCAGTGGAGCAGTTTATTGTGTAGTGGTTATCTCCTTCAGCTTCACACTTGTTCAACCATGTATAGAATGCAGCTTTTGTCCGCCCAGTATAGGAAAAGACATCAATAAGCAGCCAAGTTTCTTGGAGGAGTGCCAGGGTGATTGGTGGGCTGAAGCACAGGCCCTGTGAGAAGAGGCTGATGGAATGGGTCTTGTTTAGTTTGGTGAAGAGAAGGCTTTGTGACGAAGCAGTAGCAGCCTTCCCATCCTATGAGAGTAGTTATTGAGAAGAGGAACCAGGCTCTGCATGCTGCATGGTGGAGGATGAGAAATAATAGATATAAGTAAAATATTTTTCAAAATCTGACAGGATAAAGTCCTGCACAAGTTGGTTTGATCTCGTACATGACCATGCCTTGAGTAGAGGTTAGATGACCTGCTGTCCTTTTCAACATGAATTATTGTACTATGATTCTGTTTTCTGATTGGCATAATGTATTTATTATGTGTGCTTAGGTTTCTAGTCTAAATCATGACCTAAGTTGTCCAGTTGACTAAGGCTTGGTATTAACCCAAGATCTTCTGTTCTTCCGTAGTGACTGGGCTTCCCATGTATGTTTAGCTGCATAAAATATACTAGTACTGATTGGACTTTCAGACAACCAAAGCATTGCACCCCAAAACTATATTGAGTGACCTGGCAGTGCTGAAACTGGAACCTGTCTGCCTTTGTTTCCAGCATTACTGGTGTGTTCTTCCTGGATGTACCAGTGCTGAGGGAGTATCAGCTGCCCAGGCTGTGCATTCTCTTGCATGTCAGTGACTGTTCTCTCCTGGCCTGACGGTCGATGGCATCAAAACTCACCTTGTCTTTTAAAACCAGAACTGAAGTGTCAGGTATGGCAGTTGCTGCTGTTCTGTTGCTGGCACTGTGTTTGTTTTCTTCATGAAACTTGCAGGCTTTCCAGCGAGCAGTCGTAGTCCAAACACATTACATCCACACTGACTTCCAGGCTTATGACTTCAAGGCTTGTTGTGTTTGACAGTATTCTCACAAATGTAGTGTTATTTAGCAAATTGCAACTGCTGTTTTTTCCAAATCCTATGTTCAGGGCATGGGTCTTTTTGATTTGTTTTTCCTCCCATCTTTTCTTTAGCTTAGATTCTATTACAGGTTTATTCTTAAATGTTAATTAGTTTCTTTACTAGACGTATTTTTCTTAAATTCTTTGTAAGTTTAATGTAAACACCTGGGTACAAAGTTGTGTTTCAGAGCGCTGATGGTCACGACTATCATTTATTTTTAAGTACGTCTCTGAGGGTGGAAGTTATTATGTTACAGATGGTAATGGTGCATTTAAAATATTAATCAACATGTAGGCATAACTGTATGAGAGTTTTGTGGTGAGCCTTATGTTGTTACTTGATCTTTTTTTAACTTCAAGAAAAGTATTCAGTCTTTGACAGTTCTGTAGCTGCTCTGCCTTTGGCTCACTGCTCAGCTGCAATTCAGGTCAGACCATATTTGTGTTAGCTTTTTCAATAGCCTTGATGTTTGAGTTTCCTGAGGGTTTTCTCTAGTCTTAGAGTTTAATTTTTCAGAGTATAGTTAGCCATTTTATTTTGACCTACACTTTGTAGTTCTTCATGCACTGTCTGTTTAACTAGTTTATAAAATATATGCCTGTAATAAGATTTAAAAGTTTAAGACCTGATTTTAAAAAAAAAAAACTTCTCTATTGGGTATAAATCTTACATGCAAGAAAAATTGCATTATGTGTTCTTAAAAATCTACATTTTACTTTTTCTTTTGCAGTCAATTGCCTTTGCTGAGTTATCACTGCATTCCTTCTCGGTGTTGGAAAATGAATCTTCCTCAGTGCCCCTGAGTGTACACAGCATGTCCAGGATGGTAGCTTGTCCAATGCCACAGGCAATAGACTAGACTTATTCTAATCTAAATAATCTCATTTTCCCTCTTATTTTCAGCAAATTTTTTTTACTGCTTTCTAATTTCACAGCCTTTCCATTCCAGTCTTTGCTGTGTTCATCATGTTGTTTTTTTTTTTTTTAATCTCTGGGCAGCATGGAAGATAAGAACTGTGTTTAACTTGTAGCAAATGGGATAAACCCCACCGAGTCTGACTCACCTCTGAGTTCTATTTCTTATTTCATCCTGATACTATTAAAACAGGCACAGTGAAAGAAGCTCTTTCTTCACAACCTTTTGTGGTGTGCTGACCTTGGTCAGCTGCCAGATGCTCACCAAGCTGTTCTCTTATTCACCCTCCTCAACAAGACGGGGGGAGAAAATTAGATGAAAAAACTCATTGTTGAGATAAAGACAGGGAGATTGCTTACCGTTTACTATCATGGGCGTGACAGACTCACCTTGGAAAATTAAGGTAATTTTCTTTTTTTTCCAATGAAAAATAGAGTAGGCTGATGAAATAAAAAGAAAACCTAAAAACACTTTCCTGCGCCCCATCTTTCCAGGCCTGACTTCACTCCTTCCTTCCTGGCTCCTCTTCTACCTGTCTGGCATGGGTACAACTCCCGATTTCTTCCCACAGAGGCCACCCTTGCAGTCCCCCACTGCCAAAACCTGCCCATTTACGCCCAGCACACCTACACATACCTGAGAGGGAGTGCTGTCATTGGCTTTTGAGCATTCGGGTTTATTACTGAATGCTTAGGCAATAAAGGGTCGTTACAGATTTCAGCAGCCTCCCATTACCTTCCAGACCAAGTATTCGTGCTGTCAGAAGTGCTTCTGAAGTTTGTGAAGTAAACACACAGCAAGCAGCCTGTTTTTTTTCATCTGTCACTGTTAATTTGGAGTCCCCATTGATTCATTTTCCTTATGGCAATCTTGTAACATTTTAGTTTGTGCAAGTTTTATACCTTTCCTGATTTCATGCTGTGAAAGATCTTTGTTTGGTCACTCAACCTTCATTTATTTTTGGGGGTATCTTCAGTTTTTCCAATATAGCATTCAGGTGGATCTGGAAATTCTGGTGTCAATCAGAAACTGCTGTCCTGATGATATTTTTTTCCCTTCCTGTCTTATTTTCAGGCTTTAAAGGCATTTTCTGCTCCCTTTTAACTTCCTGTCTCTTTGGTGTGTCAGGACATTAATTTCTATTTATTGTCTATTAAATGTGTGTGCATATGCATACGTGTATATACAAAACCATACATTTATCTTAAATACTTTTAATTTACTTAGCATGTTGTATGCTTTCATTGCTATCTGGCTTGTTCATTTTGGATTTTCCCCGTCATAGTTCCAGTTAAGTAGTTTCTGGTCCTTTACTCAGCTTCTTTATACAAGTCATTCTTTCTTGCGTGCCTGAATTCCCTTTGGGCTTGTAGTCTGTGTTATTGATATTCGTGTACCTTTAGCACTTGGGTGCAAAAACACTGTTGCAGTCACTCCCCACACTCTGTATGTGGCCTATACCTGTCTGCACCTGCTTAAATAGTTACATCTTAGAGAACCTCTCAGCAGTTTGTCTCAGTGAATCTCTGTCAAGGGCCTCCCATCTCCCTTGCCTTCAGTGCTGAGATCGTACACTGAGGAACTCGGCTTCTTTGTGGAGAGAATTTAATTTTTAGTGCCATAGATTAGCAGTAATCTTAAACCCACGCACAACTGCAGATACTGTCTTAGCACAACTTTGGTCATTATGCAGATGAGAAGGCATAGGAGAGACCTTATATAATAGCACTTCCCAGTACCTAAAGGGGCTACATGAAAGCTGGAGAGGAACTTGGACAATGGCATGTAGTGATAGGACATGGTGGCAATCATGGCACCACTAATTATGTTGGCAGTGCTCAGTCTTCTAAGCTTTTTGTATTAAAGTAGCAGGTTTGATGTGTATCCAATAATTACAATTAATTCTTTCTTCTTCCTTTTTTTTTTTTTCTTCCCCCCCTTCCCCTAGTTATAATCCCTGTTTGGGAAAGAAATTAGACCATTTTTGTAAAGAATTTTCTCAATAGGGGGAGTGTATCTGTGAGTATTTGACATTACTGTCTAGTTTCAGACTCCTCACTTATGTACCTCCAGGGACCTTTCTCGAAAGATGAGATGGGATTTGAAAGTGTTCTTTTCTCAACCGTTTCTAGAGAAATTAGAGCAGTTGTGTGGGAACAGGTTTTAAGGGAAATGGTATTTATGGCATTTTAAATACTGGAAAGAA
Organism: Empidonax traillii; assembly: GCF_003031625.1. Taxonomy (NCBI): domain Eukaryota; kingdom Metazoa; phylum Chordata; class Aves; order Passeriformes; family Tyrannidae; genus Empidonax; species Empidonax traillii. The sequence goes on along the minus strand of NW_020955218.1, from coordinate 3,170,617 downwards.
AATCCAAGGTGGATTTCCATCACCATTTCAAGAGGATTGAGTACATCCTGCATTTCAAGGTCATAATAGTTATATTTCCAGAGATAGTACAGTCCCTCCAATGGAATAATTGATTTAGCTCTGTCAGCTTGCAGGTGATTTATTCGTAGAATTATAGAATGATTTGGGTTGGAAGGAACCTTAAATATTATCTAATACCCATGGGCAAGGATACCTTCCACTAGACCAGGTTGCTCAAAGCTCCGTCCTGCCTGGCCTTGAACACTTGCAGGGATGGGGCATCCACAGCTTCTCTGGGCAACCTGTTTCAGTGCCACACCACCCTCATAGCAAAGAATCTCTTCCTATTATGTAATCTAAACTTACCCTTTTTCAGTTTAAAGCCATTCCCCCTTGTCCTGTCACTACATACCATTGTCCAAGTCCCTCTCCAGCTTTCATGTAGCCCCTTTAGGTACTGGAAAGTGCTATATATAAAGGTCTCTCCCATGCCTTCTCATCTGCATAATGACCAAAGTTGTGCTAAGACAGTATCTGCAGTTATATATGGTTTAAGATTACTGCTTATCAATTCAAAGTGTTTTCCTCCAGCCACCCTGTAACAAGAAATATCTTTACTTGGATTGCTGAGTTGCCAGTCTGTCTTTGAATGGGATGATGCCCTTAATGGTATGAATTCCACAAAGGTGAACTGCTGATTTTATTCTGCCTTTTGTGTTGCTTTGCTATTGTTTTATCTTCCAGGGCCTCACAATCAAAAGTCAGTGACATAGTAATCAATTATGCTTAATCAGAATGTAAATCTATCTGATGTTAGAAATAAACACAACTGCCATCATGTTTTATGTCAAGTAAAGTGTAGAATCCCAGTCTCCTCTGTGAAGAGACCATCAGTATTGAAACTAGTGCTTCTGATGTATTTCCAGATTCGATGTCTACCTGCCAGGACTTCTCAGTCTCTTATCTGTATTATTCTACAGGAAATGACCAGTGCCACCTCAAAGACACTGGTAGATCTTTTAACACCGATAGGTTTTTAGTCAGTGTGAATGTGTGTGAGCTATCCTTCAAAGCAAAGCAGATGTTCAGTCTGTAAGTAGATGCATATAGGTGTTAGCTTCCCTTTCATCTTGGTTTAGGACCTTAAAATTCTGAAATTTGGCATTGAGGGATATATGGTATGTTGTGTCCTATATCAGTTTCTAAATAACCTGTATCCTATTTCCATACCTGTACACCATCCAACTATATCCCATGTCACTGTCACCATTTCTGCACTTCGAAAAGAATCAGTGGGATAACTGGGACTATCTAGCAACTGGAAAAAGGCAAGTACCATGCCCATCTTCAAGGTGGACAAGAAAGAAGGTTCAAGGAACTGTAGGTCAGTTAGAATAACCTCTGTCTCTGGAAACCTTATGTAGCAGATTCTTTTGGAAGCCACATACAGTCACATGAAGGGCAAAAATGTGAATGGGATGACCTTGCATAGTTTTACCCTGATGACCTTCTGTGATGAGATGACTGATCTGGTGGGCAAAGGGACTGCAGTCGATGTTTATCTGGACTTTAGAAAGGCCTTTAGCGTGGTCTCATGTAAGTATCCTTATTGAAAAATTGGCAAAATAGTCACCAGATAAGTGCACTTGCACAGCTGGACTGCCAGGCTCAAAGGGTGGGCAGCAGCAACAGCACAAAGCTGAACTGCTACCTGCTTGCTGGTGTTCTTCATGGGCCATTCTTGGGGCAGTATTGTTCAATGCCTATATTAATAACCTAGACCTCAGCAGGCTGGAAAAATGGGATGATGGGAACTGCACATGGAACAGGAAAACCCCCTCCACTGAGGCTGGGGTTGACGGGCTTCAAAGCAGTGAGGGACGGGTGGCCTGGTGACCACCAAAGCAAATGTGGATCAGCAGGGTGCCTTCGTGGTGAAGAAGGCCACCCATATAAAGCTCTGTGTTAGGAAGAGCACAGTCAGCTGATTAAGGGGAGCGATCACTCCTTCTGTTCAGTGCTTGAGACCACAGTTAGAGTACCACAACCAGTTTTCATCTCTGCAAGATACTGATGGTCTGGAGTGAGTCTAGCAAGTAGTCAGAATGCTTAGTGGACTGGACATAGAGGAGAGGCTGAAAAACTGGTTTGGCTTAGCCTGATAAAAATAAGGCTCAGAGTATCTTATTGTGGTTCCCAGCTGCCTGATGGGAAGGCATGAAGAAGATGAAGTTGGATTTCAGATGAAGAGGTGTGCAGTGGAAGAGGAGCAGCAGGGATCACAAGTTGCAACACGAGAAGTTTGTTCTTGCAAGGCACAAAGAATGTCATTTTTATCATTAGAGTAATTAAACATTGAGGTTTATCAGCATCTCTGATCCTGGAGATGTCCAGAGCTTGATTATGTAAGCTGCTGAGCAAACTGATTTCATTGCCCCTTCTTTGAGCAGGACACTGGATTAGGTTAATTCCAAGTGTCCCAGCCTATATTGTTCTACGATTTTTCATATCTATAACTGCAAAATATGTGTGTGTTTTCTAGACACAATCTGGTAAATCTTGACTTCCAGTTTGCGTGACTACAGCGTGCCTGGACATACAGACCACTTCTCTCAAAAGAAACTAGCAGTAAACAATATTTTTCTTTGACTTAGTGTTAAAATTGAATTAATCATTACATTCATAGTACTCCATTTAGGTTTTTAACAAGCGACACTTTGGCTTGCTAGAATTTTGCTCGTGGCTTTCTTTTATGGCTTTTTATTTCAGAAACCATTAACGTATTAAGGAAAATTTACAAACAAGGTGCATGTATGCTTATGTCACTGGTGTGTGCCAAACTGTTGGAAACTTAAAGCTGCCTGGTGACTGTTCATTATTTGCACTAACTACTCGTGTTAGACTACTGGACAGATTTGGTTCACTAGTGGATAGGTATCTTGAATGAGTTTTGGAGATGTTTGTCATAGGCACTTTTTTAAATGTTCAGGAGTTTTAAGTGTTCAAGAGTTTAAGTGTTCAGGCCCTTGGAGATGTGGCTCAGGGAAATAAAGATTTCTTACTGAGCACAAGCACGCCTGGTTATGTGGTATTCAATGTCCCCGCTGAAGAATGTGTCATCTCTAATGGCAGTACTTTTGGTAATAAATTAACACAATTTTAAGGATTGTAAGGTTCACCCTTGTGAAGATTAGGTCAAATATAATAATGTTACTGTTATATTTTACTGTGATACTGTTGTATTATCCCTGTGGTGGGTTGGCCCTGGCCAGCAGCCAGGCACCCAACCAGCTGCTTCCTTAGTCCCTGCCACAGAGGGATGGGGAGTAAATAGGGAAACCGGGACAAGAATGTTCCAGGGTTGAAATAAAGACAGGGAAATCACTACCCAACTACTGCCATGGGTAAAGCACAGTTGACTTGGGGAATTTAACTTAATTTACTGCAAATTAACATAAATATATAATTACTCTTCTCTTCCTCATCCTCCTCCTCTTCCTCTGGCCTTGTTCTTTCATACCCTCTGTTGGTCCCTCCTCTCCTGGTGTTTTATGCTCTTTCTTAAATAGATTTTCATCAAAGCTCCCCACACATGGCCAGGAGAGGTTCAGCTGTGTCCTATGGTGGATCTATTGAGGAGCTGCTGGAGCTCTGCCAGCAGCACCTGGACACCTGCACCAATCCTGTTACAACTGGAACTTCTTCATGTGTTAGTTAATAATATTCTGGAAGTGTGGAAAAGGAAGTACTGGGCTAAATATAGCTGCTAACTGATAAGTACTTTATTATTAGAAGCTAATGTTGTCTTCTGCTTTCTTGCAATTTCATGTTGAGACTGGATTGCTTCCTCAATCGAATGTCTTTTTGGTGAGCTGCTTGGTGGCTGAACAAGTTCTATTTCTTTTGATGGTTTTTGTCTGCCTGACTCGGGCTGCATCGGAGTGATTTCACTGCAGTCAATATTGTCATGGTAAAATAATGGAATAAGGTGATATGGTCAAGCAAATGTGAAAAGGCAGAATTTGGAGCTGCAGAAAGAATAATGAATTAGACTTTGAAAAGCAGCTTAGTGTCTTCCTACTCTGGAAAATAAACTAGTGATTAATTTATTTTTTTTTAAATTAATGTAATGGATATTAGTTTTTTAAAATAAATACATTAAAAAAGATGGAATAAGTCATGTTAAACCTGATCTGCATTTCTGTGTACCTTTCACGTTCATGCTTAATGAAACTTTTGATGCTTTAGTAAAAAACTGGTTAATTGGTTCCTGACTTAACAAGCAATCCTCTTCTTTTTGTGCTAGTGTTTTCTTTAGTTAAATTTAATATAAGGACCACATTCACACAACTGAAAAAGATTTGACCCCTGTAATCATTAGTCCTTTTTTTCTGATATGCTGTTAAACATTTAGATGATTCATTATGAACCTTGAATTTAAACAATGCCGTAGATATAAAGCTAGAAGATGTCATTTATCTTGGAAAATCCTGTTTTCTTATTATTTATGTAGTGTGGTGGGTTGACCTTGGCTGGATTCCAGGTGCCCACCAGAGCCGTTCTGTCACTCCACTCCGTCAGCTGCACAGGAGAGAGAAAACTATAATTAAATAGTAGCGTATCTAGATAAAGAGAGGGAGAAGTCTTCTCCAGCTTGGTCTCCCCTCTGCCTAAAACTCAATACCTGTATGTAGTTTATTAATTTAAAGATCTCTCTTGAGTTAGCCTGGCAATAGATGGAAATGTTAGATGTAGCTTAAGAAGATGACTCATTTTGTGTGCTTTGTGTTTGGGTGGATATTACTGTTGCTGATTGTCATGACAGAATTTAGGTGAATTTCTGGTGTCACCTGTTGCCAGTGTGTACCACACATTTGCACCTGATTCGGTATTTTTTGGTAAAGCACTAGCTAATATTTTTATGTGACACTTGTTGGTTGTTTGTATTTCAAAAACCAGCAATTAGCTATTTTCTGTTCATCTCCTCAGTGCCACTTCTAGTTTTATTGAGTCTGTATAGGAACAGGAAGAGATTTGAGAAGCAGTTGCAGAATCATGTCGATAAATGAAATGGTAACCCCGGATAAAACATTTACTCTGTAAGCAGTTAATTGACCGGTCTGGAGCTGAACAAAATGAAGCATTTTCTAAGGGCTGGCATGTCAATAGTGAGAAATTGCTCTACAGTATGTTGTGATTTAGATATTATATTCCAGAGTAATAGTGATTTTATTGTAGTTACTTTCATTTTTGACAGTTTATCAGTATAAATAAAATCTAATTTCATGTTATATTCAGCAAGGCAGCTTTGTGGTTTGAGTTCAGAGATACGCTGGAAATTTTCAAAGGGAAAATAAGTTTCTGTGGTAGAAATCTACTATCCTGAAAAATAAACAGTATACTACAGAGTATTGCTTTGGGTCTTTCAAATTATTTTGCAAGAAGAAAAACTTATTTAGTAAATATTTTTCAGGTATTATTTTAAGTCTCAGATGTACTGAGAACTTAGTTCCTTGTTTAATCTCAGAGGCGTATGTAAGCTCTTAAAAATAACAGTGATAATCTTATTTGCTAGATGTTTCACATCGTTCAAGATACTGATTAAAATTTTGAGGCTACAGGTATATCCTCTGCTTTATTATATTTGGAATATTATTCAGATATCTCTATGGAAGTCAATCAGAGCAACTCTGTGGATGCATATTTCCCTTTGTCCAGCTCTTGCTGATTTATTCATTGTGTATTTATTTAGCTTTAAATATCAGTTTTGATAGTCAAGATTTTAAAAATTAAAGATCTCCTGTGTTAGGTTTCAGCAATGAAGAATTCCTGACCTCTGTGTTTCAATTTATTGTATAATGACACGAAACTTGAAGAGGTAAAATATTGTGGCAATTTATACTCTAAGTGGCAGAAAAGGTAAATGTGTGAGCTTCAAATGCCTTAAATGTTTACCAGCTAATTCACAAAGCAACACTGGAGTTTCAGTGTCTAAATAGTCAGAGCAGAGGGTTTTTTTGAAGGATGTTTGTTCGTTCGAGTCTAGGGAATGGATCGATTCTGTAGCCTGATGCTGGTGTTTATTTGGGAAGGAGTGATTCTTGCAACAGTTGCCTCTGTAATTATGTTTTATTGCTGGCAAATAATGCAGCTGAAGCTCTATTTGGATTTCCAGCAGACACCCTTTTACCTTTACGAATCTCTTGGTGGGAGGAACTCATGGTGATCAAGTGGTAGAATGTTTTCATACCAACTAAGTCAAATTGTGTTCCACAAACATGTCTCAGTCAATGCTCTCTTGAGTCTTGATAAATGCAAGTGCCCCCTTAAAATGTACTGATCCACACCATTATGTCTTTCTGGTGTGCCAGGGGTCTGTGTTATTTTCACTTCTTAGTGTTCATACCAGTCCTTTTAACTGCTAAATATGACTGAGTGACTTAATGTTTCTTTCATGTAACCCTTGGTCTACCAACTTGGTAGAAAATGAGAGCAAGGAGGCACAGCAGTAATCAATAAAAATCAACAAAAAATTAATGATTAATGGACATCTTATAATTACTATTTATGTGGAAGATTTCACATGGTAGATACAGCTTTATGAATTATACAGATTTCAGAATATTCATGTGAATTTTAAATAAATAAATAATCTCCGTGGTGTCATGACATTTCCAATCGCAAAACTAAATGTTAAAGTGTACAGACTTTTCAGCTGTTACCTTCTTTCTCTGGCCAGTTAGAGATAAACTGAGCACATGTTAAAGATTAGCTGCTGATGGGCAAGTGATCAAAAGCTCCCTCCCCTGACTCGTGTATCTGTAACCCAGTTAGACAACAGGGGATAAATAGAAATATGGGTTGTGTGGCTTTTGAATTAGGTCTTTAGGGCGTGTGTGTCTCCCCCGAGTTCATGTGATTTGACTCTGAATCGCATTTTTAATTCAGGAACAAATTAAATTTTGTTCCGCTTTTTGATGCACAGCCATTTTCCGAGTTTGCACTGAGTGGTAGTCTGAGTGGTGGGCTTTTCAGCTGGCACCTGCAATCCCTGGCAGCCTCAGTAGCTGTAGGTTTCAGAAGATCTATATACAAAGAAGCTGATTATGTCCTTTTTTGTGTCTGTACATGGGGAGTATGCAGCTGCTGAAATGCAGGCCCTAGCTTGCTAGGGTTAGAATGGAAGGCATGATTCCCCTCCCCCCCAAAACATAAAAAATAATACTAAAAAAAATCCTGTCAGCCGAGTACTTAATCTCATGGAATCAACTTGACTCAAAAATACCGTGGGCAGTAATTCTAAGTTTGCGCTTAGAAGCAAATAAGTCCCAGCAAAGTCCTCTTGTCATATCTGTTGGTGGAAAAAAATGGAATATTTCTTCAACTACTAATTCCTTTGCATAAGCTGTGGAAGAAATAAAGCTTCATGCCTCCTGGATGAGGTGAGGAGAAATTAGCTTTTCAGTCCATCTCAGATTAAGAAAAAAATGTGTGAGCTATACCTACTTAATAGCAGCACTTCATTTTCTTAGCAATAAAATTTCTAGAATGATATTGTTAATCAGCATATTTTTTATTTTTACTTCACACATATATATGTGATTTATATATATATATATAAATATATATATTTGTGAAACTGATATAAAGGACTTTTAGAAGGGATATCTAGGAAAAGCAATAGATGGTGTAAAAAGACTAAGGAAGCGATGACAAATGCCTTGTCTATATTGCACTACTCAGCCATTACTGCTGTAAAGTGCATTCACTGGATAGATCAGCTTCCTTCAGTACAGTGTGTCTCAGAAAAAATGTTCTGAACTTGGAAAAACCAATGTTTCTCATCTGGGTCACAGTGGTAGTAGAAGTCAGACCCTTCACAGGATGGGACAGTATTCTGTATGTGCTTTTAATTGCTTATTGCTTGCTAATCAGTTTCTTCCTGATGGGATTCATGTAGAGAATATTCACCTTTGATAGGTAAGAGCAGTTTCATCGCTTTTCAACTTTGTCTAGGCTGAAAGATTTTTTTTTTCTAAGAAGGTAATGGTATGAAGTATGTTGTCCTCAATAGCTGCTCTGAATAGCTGTGTGTAGCCAGGCCTGCTAAATTTCAAGTTACTGTGTCATGCCACAATACAAACTCAGTTGGTTACTTGCTGTATGAAAACACTTCTTGAAAACCAGTTTGGGAGGAGACAGAGGGAGCAGCAAGATCTTAGGCCCATTATATTAATCTGTAACAAGAAGCATAGAATGTTAATAGAAGGAAAGCAAAGATCTTTTCTGATTTCTTTGAGAATTATGTGACTCTCAGTATTGAAGCCTGTGTAACTTTGCTTTTGTACTGCCCTGATTCATGGGCACAAACATTGCTACAGATCCCAACACTGCTGATCATTACTCGAGTAAACTAATGATTTCTTTTTCCCCCTTCCTTTCAACTCTTGCCTGTTAGGTTGGTTAAACCTGTCTTTTGCTAAGCTCGTTTCTGTTTTCCATTGCAGAGAAGTTGGCTGTGTTCAGAGATAAAGAGCAAAGGAAATGAGGTTGCCTGAGGGAGTGCAGAGGCCTTTGCAGAAGTAGGAGATGGTGCATTGAAAGATGTGGTGCTATTGATCTTTGGTGAAAAGTGCTGCACTGTTTATGTCTAGAAAGCATAAATCTTTATTAACTGATTTTTTTCAGGTTTGTTTTGGACTTGGGTACTGCTGTTGCAAGGACTTTATGAACATTTTTACATGTAATAGTTTTTCTCCTTTTTCTTGCATTCGTTTAGTTTTAGCCAAGATAAATTGTGAAAAGTAACTGAATCTGAATACTATTGAATAGTATCTGAATCAGTATTCTTACGTTTTGCTGCTTTCAAACTCTTTATCATCTGTAAGAATTCTTGCTTCTTTATGATGAAGGCAGTTCTGCTATGTAGTACAGGTCTGTAGGATAAAACTTTAATTTATTACAATTACCTTGAACAGTTCTTGCTGAACAGAGATTAATTTCTGGTCAATCCAGAGAATAATTCTCTGGTTAATATTATTACATATATGCAGTAGCTTGAATTACTGCATGTGTATATGAGCTGGACTGAAATTTTTTATTGTCTCTGCACAAATCCCATTCAACTTATATCCTGTTGAAACAAACTAAAAGGACAATTCTGTTGGCATATATCAGGGCTTGAAATATGTATGAAGTTGCTGATTCAAAAGCTATGGCATAAGGATACCTATTTGAGAGTTGTTGACCTGATCTAGTGTTGCTACTAGCCCTACTTTAAGTGAGAGTTCGGAGTAGGTTCCAACCAAATTTTGTATGGACCTGTAAATTATAAAAAAACCCCAACTGGCATGATATCTTCGGTGGCACAGGGCTGAGCAACATCTTGCACCGCATAGACATGTGTTTATGCCTTTTAGCTGGTTTTAAGTAATTATTTCTCTTTCCTTTAATATGTCTGTCTCATTTCCTGAAGCTGACTTATTTTAAATGACATCTATTATGCCCCTGCCAAGCAAGAGCGCAAAATACTTATGTTTTATTGGAGGATCAGATCCCTGGAGGCAATATTTGGTTTACAAAGGCTTCAAGTCTAATACCTTTCAAGTAAAGGAAGAGAAACTCCTAAATTATTTTCAGGACATATCCATTGGCTTTGGCCTTGAATCAGAGTGATCTTTAATGTTTGAGATGTACATAAACATCCAACTTGTGATTTCTCCTCCAACTTACAGACAATGAGTCCAGCATGAAGTTAGTGCTCTAACAGTCTCTCCATACTTATTCCCAAGACTTGCTTGATTCAGGGCATCAAGAGAAGATCCTTCCATGCTGAAGGACTTCAGTTCCATTGATGGCTGCTGCAGAGGAAGGATGATTGAAAGTACAAAGCTACTGCTTTTGCCAAGTAGTGGCTTCCCATTGCATGTGAGCTGCCTTGTATTTCTAGACTGTCCTCTGCTCTGGAGCTCTGGAGTCTTCCTTTCACTAAAGGCGTAGGTATTTTACCTGAGTCTCTTACTGTGTTTTTGGCTCTTTTCTTGCAGTTATCTTGAATGGAGTGATAGAGGTGCTGTTGATACAGGTAGATACCTGCTTGTATTTACTTTCATTTGGGTCAACTCAAAGTGCTCCCGGATGATTCCCCCTGCTGAGAAAACTCCTCATAAATAAGCCCAAGCTGAAGGCTTGCTCTCATGAAGCAGTTTTAGATGGGACAGATATTGCCATGCAGCCTACTGCTCAGAGGAGCCCACCTTATCTCATACTTCAGCCTCTTAAATATTGGGCAGTTTGTCTGTTGATGATCTTTATATGCAGGCTACCAGTTACAACTCAGTCCCTTTCTCAGTTTGTGTTCTCTCATTGGCATGTTTTGAGTGTTTGGGAAGCACATGACTCATTTCTCTATCCCCTTCAGCAGTCACTTTTGATTAGTCATGTTTCTGGCTAAAATGCCTTTATCCTGAATTCCTGTCTGCTGGATACTGAGAGTCATGCATTCAGCATCCTGCTTCTTTCTTACCCTCCCTTTCAGTGGACCCCACCTGTCAGCCTGCAGAAGTACCAGACAGTCAGAATCACCTTGTACACCTGGTAAAAGTGTACTGTGTTTTACTGGTGTCAAAGAAACAGGCAGTTTGACCTCCTGCCGGGTCAGGTCATATTATTTGGGACTTCTGGTCTACTCAAGATCCTTGCCTAGCATAAATGTTCTCAAGGCACAAGGAGTTTAGAAAACTTGCCAATGGTTTTCCTCTGTTGCAAGGCATGAGTTATAGGTGATTACTTAATACGACTAAAACAGTTTCAGTAAATAAAGACAGTTTAAATTCCCCCTTTGAACACTTGGGGGTTCACTTGTTTCTGACTTACCTATGGTTGGAACTAGTGGTTGACAGTCTGCAGGGAACACTGGCTCACCTTTTATGATAAGACATTTTAGGTGGTGCATCATGATTGATGCTTTCAGGGTGCAGGTACTGGATGCTTTTTTGTTCATTTGTTTTTCAGTTTGTCATTTAGAGAGGACCTGAGATCGGCCTCTTCAAAATCCAGGAGGATAACAGTGATCCTTCTGTTCCACTGCAAGTCTATTTTCAGGGCTCTCTGGAGTGTCTCTGTTCTGTGGAGCTGACCAGCTGATCCATCTGTCTTCTGCAAGATAGAGGGGGTTGTAGAAGGAAATGCAGAGTGTGTCTGATGTGATTTCAACTACATTGGCATGACTGAGAAATACTCATGGATTTGGAACTTTCATTTCTTCATGCAGGTGTCTTCACTGTAGCTTTTATTAACAGCTTTCACTTTCTGGAACTTGGACTGCAAAAGTCTGTCCCAAGGTAGAATATTTGCATCTCATGGTATGTTTACTCAGAATTATGGTAGGATTGTCTCAGAAGTCTAGAGAGACTCCTTCTTTCTTCTTTATCAATTACAGGAAAGCTTACATAGGTGTAACATGAAGTGATAAGGTTTTCTTAAGGCTTCTAGGCAGATCTGTTGTTATTCTCATGATTTAAAATCATCTGTATGCATTATAAATGGCTTGTGAAAGAGCAGTGCACAGAATTAGAAGAGCAACCTTCTTAATCTGTCTGTGCCAAAACTGAAAGCTTTTCTACCCTACACCTCCTGTGCCAAGACATCCAGCTGGGACATTGAGGACCTCCCTCTTGGTGAGATGTGCTTCCATTGAGTAGTTTTTCTCTGCATCCCCCATGCCTCAGTTTGCGTGCACTAAGGAGAAATTAATCTTGGTGTAGCATCAGTTTTTATAATTGAGAGCTTTGTGGAAGCCTTCTCTGCTGTCCAGACAGATGGAAATTTTCCCTTTGCTGATTCGCTCATTCAAAAATTTAATTAGAACTTCTTTAGAAGTTTTGCTGCTCTAACTAAAATAAGCACCATTCATTTTCCTGAGGATGTGTTGCTTTTTAGACCAGATTTTTTTCTCTTGTTCTGGAATGATTGATCAACTGATTGGCTCGGTAAGAGGTATTCCTCCCTACATGTATTTTGGAGATTTAGCACCTGATAAATGTTGCCGTGCCCTGAATTGTGGGTTTTTTTTTTTTTTTTTTTTTTTTTTTTTTTTTTTTTTTTTTTTTTTTTTTTTTTTTTTTTTTTTTTTTTTTTTTTTTTTTTTTTTTTTTTTTTTTTTTTTTTTTTTTTTTTTTTTTTTTTTTTTTTTTTTTTTTTTTTTTTTTTTTTTTTTTTTTTTTTTTTTTTTTTTTTTTTTTTTTTT
>NW_020955218.1:3052748-3157524 GCF_003031625.1 Empidonax traillii | reverse complement strand
CAGTGGATGTTGAGGATTGTACGGAGGCAGCGCTGATGGAAGCGTTCTAAGAGATGCAAGTGGTGCCGGTAAATGACCCAGGATTCAGATCCATATAAAAGAGTAGACAGTATGATGGCTCTGTAAACACTGATCTTAGTACTTTTCTTCAGGTGTTTGTTTTGCCACACTCTTTTACGGAGTTTACCAAAAACACTGTAAGCCTTTGCTAACCTGTTGTCAATTTCAACATCAATCTTACCGTCTGAGGAGATGATGCTTCCCAGGTAATTAAGCTGTTGGACTGATTTGAGTGCTGTTTCACCAATGGTGATATGGGGATGATGGAAGACTTCCTGAATGTGCAGGCTGATATAAAACTTCTGTCTTCTTCAAGCTGACTTCCAGACCAAAAAGCTCAGCAGCCTCTGCAAAGCAGGATGTTAAACGCTGCAGAGCTACTTCTGTGTGGGCGACGAGGGCGGCATCATCAGTGTAAAGCAGCTCACGGATAAGATGATTTAAGGTCTTAGTGTGGGCCTTCAGTCGCCTTAGGTTAAAAAGGCTCCCATTGGTACGATATCGAATGTAGACACTGATTGATTACTGACTCTTGATTACTATCCAGATGGAATTCAACTTACTCCAGCCTTGGAGTAAATAAATAATCTTTGATATTTGTCTTCTAAAGGAGTTCTAGTGGCCATAAACTATACCATAAGAAGTTCCACCTCAATAGGAGGAAGAATTTTACATTGAGGGTGGCAGCACTGTAACAACTGTGGAGTCTTCCTCTCTGGAGACATTCAAAACTGACCTGGACTCATTCCTGTGTCCCCTGTTCTAGGTGGCCTGCCTTGGTAGAGGGGTTGAATTAGATGATCTCTAGAGGTCCCTTCCAGCCCTGACAATTCTGTGATTCTGTCCTGTGCTCTTTGTTTGTGGATACCACAAGACAGCGACAGAAACACACAATGGATCATGAAAGAACTGACTGACCATTTGAGTTTATGGTCTTCCTCTCTCTATCTGTCCACAGAAGTTGGTATCTTAATAGCTGTTATCCCAGCAGACAAGACTGTAGAAATTTAGGCACTTGAGAACTGATCCTCTTTTCCCCACTACCTTATCCCTTCAGTATGTGGTTGAACTTTTTATGTATCTGAAGCTTGAAACCCAGTTGGTTTGAGTTGCATTTTTTGTGAAGGATTTTCCTTTGCCTGTACCAAAATACCCCATTCATCCTTACCAGAGACAGTATTGCAGGGGCTACCTTCTAATGAGCTTTCATCATCATGTTTATGTACAACTCGATCTTCTTGAAAACGTGCCTTTTTGTTTGGTTGTTCTTTCCCCGGTGAAAACACTCTTGAGTTTGACAGTTCTTCCTCAGAGACTGTTCTTCTGTGTCACTAGGACATGTTGTTACAGAGCAGAGGGAGACATTTCTAATCTGGGGACAAACTCTGTCTGTAGCATTTCAGAGAAATTATCCTTTGGGAAACCCACAGAGCTGCAAGTGGACTTCCATTCATACATTTGTTAAGCATGACACTGATAGCAGTGTCCAGGCAACATAAAAGCTGTAACTTCCCAAAGTCTTCGGGGTTTCTGATAATCCATGCAATATGTAGGTAGCGTGCATGCAGTCACCTGTAGTTTGATACACATGAACAATCATTTAAAGAGAACAGGAATGTTATGGAGAGTATTTGAAATGTTCAGTCTGTCATTACATTCCCCTCCTGTATATTTATACCTACTTCTATGGAGCCCTTATTTTTACAGTATCTCTTTAAAGTAGGGTATCCACATGATTGAGGAGAAAGTGGTGACTGGAAGGAGTGTGAAGGTCCTTCATAAAGCAAGTGGTGGAAATGGGACGATTGGGCAGGTAGTTAGGAGGTTCTGTTAGGGTTAACACTCTGCCTAGAGTGTTTAGACAGTAATTCTGTGAAAAAAGGTTGCTAATGGGGATTAGTCACCTCCTAAACTTTACATGCAGAGCCTGTTGGCAAGGAGTGTAAGAAATTTCCCGCTAGTAGAAGGCGTAGCTATTAAATAAAAATCTTAGTATTGATATAGTTTTCCTGGCAAGGATTGGCAGGATATTTTAGCCTTTTCCTGTTCCCTGACAGAGCAGAATCAGGTGGAGTAATATTGAACTCATCGTGTCTCTATACTCATCAGACACTCATCTGGGGGTTCAACTGGGAGAATTATGAGGTTTCTTCTCTTAAACTGACTGTGGGCAGTTTTCTGAGATCATTCTGTAAATAGATGGAAACAGATGATCTGGCTGTCTCAGTTCTTAGTGACACATGTAGTTAACTAAAGTCATTGTGGGTAAAAGAGGACTGACTGAAATCTCCCATTCGAGAGTGGTAGGGATTAAGACTAAGAGTTTTTCAGGTAAGCCAGCCAGAATTGGGAAGTCCAGTGTGAGGATGATGATTCTTGTTGATTTTCCAGTGTAATCAAGAGCCTTGGGAAAAAAAAAACAACCTAAGTTGTAAATACTGTTTTGATCCTTTCTGGACTTATGCGGGAACTGTTTTCATTATTTCCCATAAAAGAATGTGCCTGTTCTTTCAGGAGCTTTATCTGTGGTTTCTAGAGTTGGTTTAAATACCGAAATCAAGAAACTTGCTTCACAAACTTTCCTTTCCTCTATTTTTTGTTCCCATGATGTATAGCCAGTCTTGCCAGTGAGGAGTACTACTTACACATGGACAATGTGCTTGTATTACAGATACTTTCAAAATCTATGGTGAGACTGAAACACGTGCAGGACTTTGTTTCTTAAGCTTTGGTAGGTAAGCAGGAATTGAGGATATTGAACTGCCTTGTCTCACGTAAGACAACTGCTTCCAGACTTCTGCATTTTTATCAAACGTATATGTTAAATATTTTAATTTTTTTGAACTTTTTTTACAAAATCATGTTTTGCCGGTGTATTTTTTTTCTGTGCTGGTTTGCAGAAAATGGTTTTACTTCTATTTCTAGTTTTGTTATTGGTATATTGGGAAAGGAAATGCTTTATTCGTAAATTTTAGTATTCACTTCCATAGCAGTGTTCAGAAGGTAGCAGATGGATTCAGTGGATCAATGAAACTATTGGTTCAGCTTTGAATTCATTATTCAGCTGTTATCTATTTATATTATATGTTTAAATCGATCTTCTGTTCGTTGTGAAGGGATCAGGTTTCCTGTGTTACTTTTTTCCAAGTAATAAAAGGAATTTTTTTGTCAGACCGATTTTACACAATTGTCTTTTTGAAGACTTGAATCACATTTTCTATTAGTAGTGTCAGAATATAGCTAAGGCTTTTGTTTGGGGTGAATAAATACAGTTGCTTTAATGTAACAGAGGCAGGCTATGGGGTATCATCTTTCTTACCTGTTTGTGGATGCTGGATGTGTGAAACTGAGAGTGCAAGCAAGGCTTTCCTCAGCAAACAGAAGCTGCATCGCGGGAAATCTTGGCCTGAGTGAAGTTGCTGGTGAGTCACTGCCAGTGCCAGCAGTTGAGAGGCACAGGAAGGTTATTGTATCACGCCACTGCCTGGTGTCAACAGTGAGTCACGGGTACTTGTGCTGCAAAGGGAATGATGCAGATAGATTTTGAGGGTTAAGTTCTTCCTCAGAATAAATTATCAAATGTTCCAGTAAGGCTCTCGGGCTGTCTTCCGGGAAAATTAAGGTATGTTCAGTGTCCAGGCGCCATTATGTCTAAGTGCTATTCGTTATTACATCAGTTATACACAGGTTTGTTTCAAGGAAATTTATCTGCTGGAAGAGAACCCAGATACAAACCTCATATTACCAACAGGATTGACCTATTGTATTTACTTTAAAGCAGATACTAGAGATTGCCGTAAAGTTGTAATGCTCATGTCTATGCTATCAATATCACAGCTTTTCAGGTGTGCAATTAAATATTTTGGTGATCTATATGACAGTACCTTCCCCTTTTTTCGAGGGGAAGAAACATCTCCAAGTACAGTTTGATGACCGCAAGAAGGCTTGTAGAGAAGTAAAACATCTTGCTAAATTAAATGAGGTAGCCAAGAGAAGAGTAAACAAACTTTTGGACCTAAAACCTCTTTTTAAGAGGAGGAAAGGTGACAGAAGCAGCAATTTTCAAGTTGAGAACAAACTGAGAAATTTTGCTCTGAGTAATGTTTCTCAGTTTCAGTAGGAAAAAGGTCTGGCTGGCGGCTGTAGATAAGGGGGGATATTATGGAGGGAGTTTAATGCGCTGACTGGCTCCTCTGAGATAGAATTATCTGTGGGCATGACATGGGAAAAAATAGAATATGCAGTAAACCAGTACTGAATTCTAAAAATCATAGACTAGATAAAATATTGTTTTTAAACTACGTAATCAAGATTAACTCACTGTGTTTGTTGTTATTTGGTGCTTTATAGTTTGAGAGATTTAATACAAAACCAGCAAAGCCTAAAGGAGGACTGGTGTGCTCTGAAAGCTGTTTCCTGTTGATCAGCTGGTAGAGTTACCACCTCTCCATACAAATCTTGTGCTCAGACCTTCAGACCGTGAGAACAGTAATGCTCTCTTGAAAACCTTTATTCATTCATTATTTATTGCTCTCAACCCTTTTCTGCTGTAACAGTTTGATTCACTCTTTATATTGTGGTTGTGTTTAAGGGCTGGTGGTGTATTGTTCTGGTTGTTATCCTAGCACATACATAAACATGACAGGGAGAATTGATGCTCTGGGTTCGAGGAAAGCAATGGCGAAAAGGTGATAGGATCGTGATTTTTGACTAATAGAAAGGCAATTGTGTTATGTGCTTGTCTGTTCTCCTGAGCTTTCAAACATTATTTTAATCTTGACCAGGGAAAGATTACATTTTTAGTCCCCATTATATCTTCTGTTCTTCTGACAGTAGCTGTTTGAGTTTATAAATCACTCTTCACTGGTTCAAGTAGTTCTTTTCCACCTATTCTGTGTAAGACTTGTAATTAAATAACTAACTACTTTTTCAACTGCTTTTACTTAAATTAAATCAGTTAAATAGCCACTGTATTTTTTTCTTGAATTGTTTGTAGTAGCTTAATCAAGAAGAGCTGCTCTGTCCTTTTCTGGTAAAAATAATCATATAATGGGGTTTTATTTTTAGCATAGTATATCATAATACCAGGTGTCCTTTTACATTTATTGAATGTTATATATTAGGATTTTAATGAGGTTTTCCACAGAAAATAAAATCCAAATAAAAAAGTGAACAAATTATGTACTGTGACCAAAAAAAAACCAACCCCAAACCCATGCCTGCAGTGGAATGCTGAACTTTAAAAGTAGCTTTTATTTTGTGATGTAGGGATGCAGGTGAGTTAAAAAAGGATATGGCTAAGGCATGAAATCTGTGAAATGTGAAGTACAGAATAAGAGGTGTTCTTTTGTGAAAATCAAATAAATTTAAATAAATAATTTTAAAAATATATAAAAATTTAAATAAAATTTATTTAAAAGCAATAGAATTTAACTTCAAGCAAAATATAGAACAAGATAACATTGTAAATGTTTTTTGTGTGCATAGCTAGAAACAGAGACAGATTAGGGGACATGAAGAATTTCTCTTATCCATTTGTTGTACTAGTGTGTAGTTCTGACTTCTCAGAGAATGAGATTCTGGGGATTTTGTGGTAGACACCAAAGTTAAATTTTCTAGGTTCAGTTCTGCCTCCTCTACAGTATTATCCTTGCTGTTCTGGAAACTGATGAGAGAAATGTGCTTTCTGAGGAAAGATTTTCCATCAGGCTTTACTGTCTATCTTTGTGTAATAGCCAGGGACTGACCAGAAGATAATCCTAAAACTACATAGATTAGCTTTTCACCTTCCTGGCAGTTGAGTTTGTAACTGTTATATGTGCAGTTGTCAGTTTAGGAAAATGGTCTAAAGTCTTTTGTCTGGGGATACAGGCATAAACAGCAATCAGTTAATCTGTGGCACAACAAGGTGACAAATGGATGTCTGCTTTCAGTAGCAAAGCCCATAAAGCAAGACAAAGGTGGTTCTCTAATAAATCCTTCTGCAAGAAGGGTGTGTTTGTAAAGAGAAGTTTCTTAAAAAATAACCTTTAAAACAACCTCTGTTTTTCCCCCAACACCACTACCAACAGCTCTGAGATTTTAAATACATCTCTGGTCTGTGCTCATCAGTCAGAAACAGCCATTAGAAATTGCAGGTATGGACCTGAGGTTGCCCAAACAGGTTAGGACAGGGTTTGTCCTGGTAGGTTAGGTTAGGTGGCTTGTGGTTCTGATCAGAGGGGAGAAACATCTATGAGTCTTCAAGAATTTGAGGCATTTCATCTCTGCCCTGAGTTTGTAAATTGTCTGGTGACAATCATAGAATAGAATAAAATCATTAAGGTTGGAAAAGACCTTTGAGATCGAGTCCAACCTTACCCAGCACTGCCAAACCCACCACTAAACCATGTCCTTAGGGGCCACATCTACATGTCTGTTAAACACCTCCAGGGATGGCAACCCAACCACTTCCCTGGGCAGCCCATTCCAGTTCTTTACAATGCTTGTGGAGAAGGAATGTTTGTAATATCTGAGATTCAACCTCCCCTGGCACAACTTGAGGCCATTTCCTCTTGTCCTGTTGCTGTTTACCTGGGAGAAGAGATTGACCCTCACCTCACTACACCCTCCTTTCAGGTACTTGTAGAGAATGATAAGGTCTCCTCTCTGAGACTCCTTTTGTCCAGGCTGAACACCCCCAGCTCCCTCAGCTGCTCCTCACAGGATTTGTGCGCCAGACCCTTCACCAGCTCTGTTGCTCTTCTCTGAACACACACCAGCCCCAATTCCTCTGTGATCGTTCTCAGGTGCTTTCATGGTTTCTAACACATCAGTAACTGCTGTGTCTTTGTGCTGCATGGATCTCCATCCCATACCTCCTCCACTGATACAGCAAACAGAAGGACCTCACTGGTACCCTGTCCCAGGAATGCTGACACGCTGCCCCCAGGCTTATCTCTAGTGAGCCTGGTTTTATCCCCTTTCCCCTAGTTTAAAGCTCTCAATGAGCCCTGTGAGCTGCTGTGCAAAGATCCTTTTTCCCCTTGGAGACAGGTGTACCCTGGGTATTGCCAGCAGGCCTGCTGGCATGTAAACTGACCTATAATTAAAAACTGCAAAATCCTGCCAGTGACACCGGGCTGGGAGCCAGGTATTGATCTGCTGGCTCTTCCTGCTTCTTCCCTCCTCATTCCCTGAAACTGGAAGAATAGAGCACACTTGTGCTCCTGATCCCTTAACTGGTTATCAGTCTCAGTAGCAAAAGGATCTCAAAGCACTGTTACCCACAGACTGTTTTAATGATGGGTAAGACATGTATCAGTGGTAGGTAAAGTCTAAAAGGAGTGCAGGGATTATGAAATCCAGGATTGTGAATTGGTTTCTTAGTAATGTGTTCAGGGTTTCTGTGTTAATTAGGTGTACGAACTGTTTAGTAAACCTAATCTAGGCATCCATTTGAGGGGGAAAAAAAGAGCTAAACCCTGCTGCTTTTAACTTTTATTTCATGTATGGGTTTATTTCTCTGGGAAAGCAGAGCAAGTAGTTCTAAAGTGTGCCTTGAGCTTTGCATTTAAATAAGTATCATCATTGGTCCTTCAGCCTTGCACTGAGATGGATTAAAAAAAAGAGTCCTTTTCTTAATTCTGTCTAGGTCCTAGAACATATCCAAGAGATGAGTTAAACTTGGGTCTTCAGAGCCAGCTTGTTCTGTTTCCCTGAAATGAACTGTCTAACACTAGACAAATGAGTGTTTCAGACTTTCAATGCTATAAGCCCTTTTCAATATTTTTTTCTTTTTTTTAGTTCTGAATTAACAGACTCTCATAAAACATGTAGCTCTGAGATTACTATCTATGTTCAGACAAGCTTAAGCTCTTGCTAGATTCGAGAACTGGTGCCTTGAACTCACAACAAGGAATTCCATTCTCCTCTCTGTCTTGACAGTTGTTCATACAGATGCATCAGCAGATTAAGATGCTTCTCCGAATAGCTTTTAAATGCAGAGCACTTGGTTACAAGATGATCTACATAAATGCACATGAACCAGAACCAAAGGACTCTATTTCACAGCATTTCTGCCTATATTGTTGCAGATTTTTTGAAGAGTTATGTATTCTCAGTCTGGTATATAAAGAAGCAAGGGAGTTCAGTCATTGCTCTGCAAGAAGTCTAAAGCACAACAAACTGCTTGAATGACCATATAGTAGTAATTCATGAGTAAGTAGTTCCTGAAAGGATTTTTTTTAAGAGCCAGTATTTGTTCAGTGAGAGATTTACCCTGCATGACTTTACCAACACAGTCTATACCAACTGTCCATTTTGGTGCATGGGCAATACAAGACTGTTTGTTGTTGGATAGTTTTATGTTTGTTACAATGAACTCAGGTCTGTTTTATGTTCTTCTGTCTGTTCTGCTGATTCCTATGGTGATGTGCAAGTTTAGACAAGACATTATTAAAGCTTTTCACTGGCAGAAGTCGTTCTAGCTGTCAGTCCTATGGCAGATACTCATTTTAGCTTGACTGTTTTGCATTCTGAACAGATGCATTTTTGATGCCTACTAAGAATCCAGCTTACTGCACCTGATGGCTTTAGTGGTGGGTGACTGAGCACTGCTGCCAGAGGGAATTGCCTCTTGCTTTGAAAATCCTCATACCTAGCAGAAAGATGTCTGTGGGAAAGAACCACTCTTCTGAATGGGAAAACTTTTCTGTTTGGGTATTTTCATCATGTTGTAGGATCTAGTAAAGATTTCAGTAATGAAAATCCTTGATTTTGTCCCTGCAAAGCAGCACTTGAGCCTGATATCGATCACTGTCACGGTACATCTAGCAGAAATTTGAATGCCTCCTATTCAGGTGGGTTGTGCTAGACCTTCCCATTTCCAGAGCTATCCAGGTTCCTCTTGATATTTTCTGTGGCTTATCTCTTAAACCTTCTCAAGGGGCAATTGTTACCTCTTTCAAGTCACACAAAGCTCCTTCAGAGCATTGCGATGTGCTGTGTTCTGCTTTGCTGTCAAAGGTGCTGCTGTCATTTCAGCATGAGGATAAGTGCCAGAACATTTTGATCAGAGGTTTTTTGTATGTTCTTTCACAGGGACAATGATTGCTGCAGCCATATTCTAAATTTATCCTGAAATTCCAGTAATCCATTTGAACTACCTGTCTTCCCAAAACAGCACTTGGCGGAAGAGACTTGACATATCCAGAAAAGAACATTTTCAAGTCTGTGCCTTTGTGAGTGTAGCCAATATCTCATGGCAGAGGGCCGAGGAGCTACCTTGTATCATGTCAAAAGCCACAGGTTTGAGAAGGCTGAGTAGAATTTTATTGATGCTCTTGTAAATTTTGTTACAAACAGGATTCTGTTTTCTTCCTCCTTGCCTTTCAAAGAAAATAGTAAAAGTTACCGAGATGGAAAGGATGCATATCTTCCATTTGGCAAGACCTCATCTCATTTGTGAGATCTTCAAGCCCTGATCTTTCAGGGTAGATTTAAAATGATTGACCATTGTGGTTGTCTGCAGTGCATTGATAACTCTAAAAAGTCCATATTTTTTACTTCAAGAAGGGAAAATGAATGACTTTGTGTTTGGTTTGGGTTTTGGTTTTTTTTGTATATAGCACTGCACATACTGAAGTCCTCTGCCTTGGCTGATGATATATATATACCTGGGCACTGCTCTTGTTACAACAATCATTTTAGGCCTTCTGGTTTTTAGGCCAATATAGTATGAAAGTCTTCAGTTCTTTATTATTGTGGCTTAAAACAAGACAACCGCTTGCAAATACTTTTCCAGGAAATTGTTTTATTTTCTTCTGTAAATGTGATACTTAAAATGTGTGTGGGATAGAAAGCATTTTGTGAAGGCTTATTGGAGAGACTATGAGCAAAGAAAGAAGCATTATCGTGACATAGGAAAGTTGGGTCCATCTTCTTGTGAAACCGTGGGAGGAGATATGGGCCAGTACAGGGCCTCTGCACTCCAGTCATCTCCCTAAGCTGACTTTTGCCTCACAAGGTTACCATCGAATCATCATAAGGAAAATTGTAAACCATCTTGCAAAGCCTCATCCTACACCTTGGTCTGTGCAACTGAGAGGCAGTTTTTGCTGGTGTTTATTTCCCTGTCTTGGTTGAACATTGTGCAAAGACTCCATTGGCAAGAACTTCCCATGTGTCACAGAACAGCCATATGTTGTGTATGAGATCCTGAATATCACATGTTCTGTTATTTCACAAGATCAAGTCCTGTGTGCAGTCTTCTCACATATGGCCATATCTGGTCATCTGATGCTTTTCTTGCTCAAGAAAACATTTTCAAATAACCAACAAACAAAATGTCAGTAAATTTCAGTGTTTTCAAATTGCAGGTGAGCCACTGTCCAGGTTTGATAGTTCAGGCTGATGTGGCTTATAAATATCTTATCTGGACTGTAGCTCAATTTCTGGGGGCACAAGTTTGAGAAGAACTTTGTAGTCATCAGTCCATTAATCTGTAAGCATTGGGGAGCTCATGAGCTCTCCCACTGTTGAATGCAAGTGAAGCATGCTGTTCCAGACTGACAGGAAGAACAAAGTATTGCCGTGCTGTGGGCAAGCAGAAGTTGAAAAGGTCTCTGTTTTACATAACAACTAATTAGTTGAAATACTATCAGCTTATGTATCACAGCCTAGCTTGTGATTGTTTCTTCAGTCCTCAGCAGTCACAAGCTTGAACTATTCAGAAAGTTTTACAGATCCAGCCTACTCCATGTTTTATGGTATTCACATGAGAGGTATCGGGTTTATGCAGAATATTCATGTGGAACCCGTGCATGTGTGCATTGAGATTTATGCTGTAATCTCTCTAAACCAACTAGGACAGAACAAAGCTTAAATCTAAGGTAGGGGAGTGGCATGAGGAGGGTGATGTGGATAAAGTAACCAGCTTTCTTGTGCATCAATTTTCCATATAGTACTCTCTCATTAGAAATCGTCTGCTATTTTTCATTTTTAGAGCATATGGCAGATGTATGCTCGTATCTTGGAAAATACTGAACACAAGATCAAAGGTTGTGTAGCAGAGCACCTTTTATCTTGGATTGATTCCTTGTGTCAGCTAATGGAAAGATGTATTTGCTGACCTCTCTAATTGAGGTGACTAATAATACGTCTTTGCAGAAAAGCTCCTAATGTACGAACAAAATGAGTCATGGTTCATGTAGATGCTATTAATTTGAAAATATTGGATTTTATACATATTTAAATGTTAAAATTCTCTTTCCCTTAAGTGCCATAATAATTTATAATTGCTTTCATGGGATGAGGGGTTCACAGAAGCTGCATGTGGCACCTAAGAACCTGTTTCACAGATACACCGTGGATGAAATTGGGTGTGTTGTATGCATATGCAAAATGGGATAAGATTGAATTCTGTCATGGCTGACCTGAATATAGATCTGTATGATGTTTATGTCTTTGCTTTTTTGTTTGTTTGTTTTTAACAGAAACCTCGTACACGAGGATCCATTTTATCAACACGGTTTGTGACAAAAGAAGCTTATGTTTGTCAAACATGGAAGGCAGAATCTAAAAAGAATTATCTTACTGCAGTGTAGGAAACTGCATCTGGGCAAGGACTCCTGTTTCTTTAGCAGCATAAAAACAAAAAAACCAAAGCTCATATTTGTATATAAATAAAACATGATATTTAAGTAGTGTAATGCTAACCCAATTTGGACAGCCTAGTGGGAAATAGAGGTTAAAAACAGTATGCAAATTGTTGATTCCGATGAGAAATTCTAAACATTTGCCCTAATCCCAAAATGCCTGTTCTCAAGAAAGATGAACACTTAAAAAGAATCCATTTTTTTTAGCTCCAGGATCATAGCACACTGACACTCAAAGGGTGGGAAATGTAGATTCTAGCAAGATTTGCATGAGAGAAAAGCTTTTGAAGCACGGTAAACTACTAATGTAGAAGTACCTTTGGAAATGTAAACATATGGTAGCTGGGACTCACTGATACGACTTCAGAAACGATTTTCCTTTGAATGCTGTTGCCTACTAGACCATTTCTGGTATCTGCCACAGAGTTCAAATTCCCTTCAGAAGCTGGAGAACTGTCAGAATTGTATTTGTTGTTCAAAAACTGATAAACTGGCATTTTTCAGAACTTTAGTAGGTTTGCCTATGCTTACTCAGAATTTTAACTTGTAGCGCACAGGTATGTGCACAGATCTCTTCAGAATAAGCGATGCTTTTGCTGTGCATCAGGTGTTCTGTAGAAACTGTCCATATACATACTTTATCCTTTGACCATAAAAACAGCTTAGCTTTGTTTTTTGTAAGATCAGCTGCTTCATGTATGATATAGGTAAAAACCTTTCTCAGGGACATTTAGCACTGAATAGCTGGTGTGCTGCACTGACTCTGTTTTACCTTGCAGCCTTTTTATAGGTGTACTTGTACATGTAGTATGAGGTTGCATAGCAGTTTTGGCTTTTCTGTGACTTCGGGTTTAACAGGAATTTAAATTCATTCCTGTTGAATTGCTGGTAGGTTTGTTGGTTGATGGTTTGTGGGGTTTTTTTGGGGGCGGAGTTGGTTCGTACAAACAGGTGAAGGAATTAGGCTGCTGCATGCTGCCCCCTTAAATGAGTCATTTTGTGCAAGTCTAGTTCAGCTGACAGATGTATTACTGACAATTTAAGCTCTTTATCTATAGCACTTTTTTACCATCTTGCCCCTCTGCTGTCTCAGAGATAATGCAGTATGTGATGGTTGTCTTTAAAATACAGGTCTCTTCCTTTGACTCTCACGAATTAAATCCTATTAAAATCATGGCAGTATTTTGTATCTGAGCTTAACATTATAAAAATCACCCACTCATTTCCATTCAAATAAGGGTTTTGAAGCCCCTGATCCATCTTACAGGGAATATGTAGCATTTCTGGAATCAGCGAGTTCTGTTTCATCTCAGCCCTGCAGGACACCTGACATTAGCCCTTTTTTCAGTGTCTTTGCGTGGGCTGCAGCTGAATGTCAGCAGGGACTCTCTTGGACAGCCAGGCCTTTGCTTCTGCAGTGCATTCAGCAGAATCCATTTCCCAGAAACGCTGCCAAAACATTAACTCCTTGAGAATGGGAGAGACCGATTTCCCAGAGTGACTAAATCCTGTTCTAACATTTCGCATGTGGTCTCTTTGGAGCTCAATGTGCTTTGGCCTCTTAAAAATTTTTGAAATGCTTTCATTGTAAAAAACGGGAGAGATGTTGTCATAATGCAAAAGTCTATGCTTGTGCATGCGGATTTGCTGGCAAGAAAAGCACCTCCAAGTTTTATCATTTTCTGGGGCTGTACATTTGAGGGTGTAGGCCTTACTGAATTGTCCTTCTGAAATAAAATAGATTGTAATTATTGTATCTTTCCCTTTCCAGAGTAGTAGCGTTGTAGTCATGATGAATTAAGGCAAAAGTAAGGCAATGTTTATAGGTAGCTCAAGCACATTTCAGACCTGAATGTCCTTTTGTAGCTGAAAGCTTGTCTTTTTTTTTCCCAGCAGCAAAATTAATTGGCTGAAGGAAAGATTAGCTGTAAATGGTATCTTCCAAACCCTAGTTTTTGGTCAATTAACAAATTACACTTGTCTCTTTTTTTTTTTATCCCTGGGTTGGATTCTGAAAAACAAATAGAGAAGTGTGATATATAATAAAAAAAAAAAAAAAGGAAAGGTGTTTGTTGTGGTTTAACCCCAGCCAGCAATTAACTACCACACAGCCACTCACTCTTCCCCCAGTGGGTAAAAGTGAGAACTTGTGGGTTGAGATAAAGACAGGCTAATGGGTAAAGGAAAAACCAATATGTGCAAGCACAAGGAATTCATTCACTACTTCCCATCCTCAGGCAGGTGTTCAGCCATTTCCAGGAAGGCAGGGCTCCATCATGTGTGATGGTGACTTGGGATGTCAGATGCCGTAAATCGAATGTCCTCTTCTCCTCCTCCCAACTTGTGTTGCTGAGCACATCATGTGGGCTGGGGTATCCCTTGGGTCAGTTGGGATCAGCTGTCCTGGCTGTGCCCCTTCCAGCAACTTGTGCACCCCAGCCTGTGAGCTGGTGGGGTGAGATGGGAGGCAGAGAAGTGTTTGACATGTGTAAGTCCTGCTCAGGGGTAACAGAAACATCCCCGTGTTATCAACAGTGTTTAGGTCACAAATTCAGAACATAGCACCGTACCAACTTCTGTCAATAAAAATGGTTTTCCCCCAGCCAAAGCCAGCACACCTGTCATATGTTTTTCCAAGCACTTAGTGTTTTCTACATGAAGAACAGCTTGATCACTGAGCAAATCTGCAGAAAACTTGGGAAGTGCATATACATCTTAAAGCTATCATTCAGTACAGGAGGTACTGGCTTTGTGAAGTGACAGTAGAAGTGTCCAGGAAATTTTCATTATCTAAGTTCATTAATTATTATAAGAAATTTTTATTAAGTTTGCTGATTTCAGCAGAACTTCAGTTAGGAATTTTTGGTTAATAATTAGCGAAGAGTGAGGTGAGATTAACCCTGATCAGGAAACAGATTTAGTTAGGGATGCTCACTAGAAAGTTCAAGATGCTAAAGCATCTCTTGGCTAATTTGAGCAAAGACCCTGACCATCTTCCCTTTATGACACTGAGATGTGTGAAATGTAGGTTTAAATTTTGAAGCCTGTCAATACTCAAGTATTTGTGCAAGGCAGACTCTCAGTCCTTTCTGTAAGAATATCTTGTTAGAGATCCACCCAGGAATAGCTTTCTGCTGCCTGACTGGAGCCTCATTAGGGTTGTCTGAAGATGAGGAGTAAGAGCTTGAACCTCTCTCTTCCCGGCTGAGGCTTTTTTAACACACCTGTAAATATTCTAGTAAGACCTCTCTTCTTCTCCCTGCCCTTACCATCACACCGTATTCTCTTGCTCACAGTTACAAGTCTTCGGTGTTCTCCCAGTGTAAGAGGAGAATTTTAAGTCATTGAGTTTTGCAGAATGTGACAGTGCTTCCCACCTCATTGTGACACATTTCTGTGCCACACTGTCACATAATTGCATACTATGTTTTCCCTTGTTTCTGGGAAAGAGCACATTCTTCTCTTTCTTTCTGTGTATTGTTGACAAGCATCTCTTGAACATACTGAATTTTTTCTTGGTATTCCAGAAGTTTAATTGATTTCCCTAGTTTAACCTACTTAGAATTTAAATCCAGGAGATTAAGGAGAACTTAACTATGGAAGTGTTTGGTGTCCAGGTGCCTCACCTGGGTTGCAGAACCCATAGTTCTAATTTAAGCATTTGGACTTGAATAAACAATGGGATGAGTTAGGTATCTGATTATGGTAGGTGCAAAGTCAGTACCTGCAGTGTGAATAACTTAAGTCAGGCAACCAAAACCAAATGGACAAATTCATCTTGGAATCTTAAACACTGTAGCTTGATAAATCAAACTTGCAAAGATGAGCGTGGAAATCCTTTTCTTTAAAAAGGATATCACAATTTAATCCTTTCTTTCAAAATCTTGGTAGTAGCAATGGCTGCCTCCTTTTGATCTAAAATGTAGGTTTAGAATACAGGTCTTGGCTGAAGTTTCTTTTTTGGACTGAGAATGTTAAAGATGCTCATTCCCCACTTCCTTTGGAACGGTAAGATGATAAACATTTAAGCTAATTGGAAGTACTGCTATTCAGGTCTCTCTGTTCTTATATGTTCTCCCAATTAGAATAAGAAGCTGTGCTCTCTTTAATATTTTCTGTCAGGCCTACTGAATCTTTAAATATTTTATGCAAAATGGAAAAGCTTCAACAGAGAGAGATGAAAAGAGCTGCCTGCAGCAAGGTTCCCAAACTCACCAGTACAGCAGTAAGTACGTTACATTATCCTGAGACTGCAACAGCAGGACTGCTTTGTGAACCCACATATAAGGAACTTCTCCGTCATTGGCTGTAGTGATATAGTCAGGTTGGAAGCTCATCTAACCAATCTGACAAGGTGTGTGAAACGTGAATTTGAGTCCTGGCAGGTGGAGGCAAAGATTGAATCATGTTCAGCTACTTATAGGTGTAAATTTTGGGCTGCTGGGTGGAGGTCAAACTCTGTCCCTGTGTGAAGCCTGGTTAATGAACTTCAGGTTGGCCCGTGGAAGTAATACAGGCAGAGGAACACCTGGTGTAAGAGGCTGTGTTTGCACCTTGCAGTTTTAGGATTTATGTTTGAGGTGAGCTTGAAAGTCCTTAGCTCTGTCAAGAGAAAAGTATGTTAGACAAAATCAGCAAGATTAGAGAAGTGTGCTCTCAAAAATATCTCTGTGATTTGCAAGTGTGGTTATATAATTTGTAGTGAGGCTTAAAGACAAGCTTTTGTTACTTGAATGTAACAAGGAATCCCCAAGATCTGAGATAAGAGTGATAAGCTTCAAGCAAAGCACAGGTTCTTCATAATTCCTTTGACTTTAATTACTTTATCTACATTGAACTGTTTAGGAAAAGCGTGATTGGTACTTATTCGGTACAGTATGACGTAAGAAAGCTCAGTGGTATTAAAAGTAATTTTACATGTTAATTTCTAGAGAAGACTATTTCAATGTTATTTTTCAAGTTTTCTTGAGGTCTCTAATCGAGTCTCAGACACAGGATTAAGCATCAGGGGCCAGTATTGCACGAGCCTGGGAAATGGTTTGCCTTTCTGGAATAGTCACTGTTTTAAAAGTGAAGGCTAAAAAATAAATGAGAATATGGTTAGACTTGTTTTCTCCTTCAGAGGGAAAAGGACATTTTCTTTGAAATTATATAGAGGACAAGCAATTTGAACTAAAAAAGTAGTTAAGATGCCAGCTAAGAAAGGATATTGCTCTATTATTGTGAGAATCATAAAATCTTTCAGAAAGCAGAGGAAAGAACCCAGTTTGCATACATTCTGCATGTTGGAAAAGAGTGGGTGTGAAAAGCATAGAATAACTTTTCTGTGGTGTGTTTTCCAGTTACCTTTCACATAATGAAGTTTGTTCTCAACTGAGCAGTGATTCAGAGAACAGTGATAGTTATTCATAAGCTCGATGCTAACCTTTCCTCTCACCCCACCTCTTTATTTTCTTGGGGAAACTGAATTACAGGCAGTTGTTGACCATTTTTGTGGGCTGTTCCAAATTCCAGATTCCCTTGTCTTTACTTAACAGACTGTTGGATACCAATAAATCCTGTTTGTCACTGGTATAAATTTTTTTCCCACATCATGTGTTGAATCTTATAATAGGTTTTGATTCACTGACCCAGAAGTTCCATGGAGACTTTTCAAGCTTTTGGGGGAAATAATTTCTGTGGGTCTGAGACACAGTTTTTGCCTATGTATCCTGAAGTGACATTCCACAGCAGATCAAATGACAAAAATACAAGAATTGAATTGTGGTGATTTGGTCCATTGATGTTTATAAATAACCCAAGTCTGATTCTGAGACGACATTGAGTAGAGGAAGCATTTTCATTTAGTAGATAATGTGGTTGTTCGGAAGAAGCTCTTTTCTCACTTGGGAGAAAGGAAATGCTGAAGTGGCAGTATGTGGAGAGGCAGGTGGAAGCATGTGGGAATTTGTTTGTTAGCTGGAGGAACAACACACAGCTGGGCTGTGAATAAGTAGGGCTTCTCAAATACAAATGGAGTCAACTCATGTGTGCAATTGTAAAGTTATATCTACTGTTTTTCTGCATTATTGTTTAATTTTAACAAAATTTGAGGGCGTTCTCTCACTACTGCTGTTGTAGCCCTATTGGCTTTATTGATGTTGGGTAGCTACAGACGAGGCAAATCTGTTAATGAGTGCAGCAGGTTTTCTCTTACAGCTCAATCAACATACATTAATTGAACAGTAGTTTTGATTGCCTACCTGTAGAGCCTCAGTTTTAAGGCTTGAAGGTTGTTCTGACATTCTCACTTTGACTGTAGTTTGGATAAGTGACAAACACTGAGAGTTAAGATCTTTAGTTAAAAAGGATGATTTCTAAAAATGTTCTTAAAATCCATGTTGATTCTCTTCAGATATTTTTTTATCTCTTACTTGAAAATAAAGCTGAGCATCCACAATGGACCTTTTAGAACAGAGTAATTTCTTACTCCCTCACCTAATATACTGTGCTATGGTGTCACACAGATTGTACAACACAAAGTGTAGTTTTAGATTAACCGAATTAGTAACTGCCAAGTACTGTGTTATTGAAATGGAAGAAAAGACCAATACAGCAGCCACAGAGCTGTGTATTTAAGCTGATTTCAGTTTATGTTGATACCATAAAGGGTGGTTCCGTTTTCTTTTCTGCCAGCTCCTTCCACCCCTACTTTGCACCAGGACCAGCACTGATGTAGTCACACTGTCCTGTGGATCTGAGATCTGGCTGGAAAGACATTGAGTTTGGTTTTGATAGGGCTGATTTTCAGCCAGGTGAAGTTTTACTCCAGTTGTCAGTGACAGCCACCTAAGGAAGGACAGGTAGCTGGACTGTTCCTTTTAGTGGCAGTGTGGACTTATGTCAGCTGGATGTGTAACAGCACCTTTGGTTTTGAAAAGCTCAGAACACAAAAGAAGGGAAATACTCGGTCTAAAGTACTGACACTTTTAAAGAAAATGGGATTTGACTGCCTTTATGCACCATTGTGTACAACCAAACTAACCCTTTATGTTTCTCAAACAGATTAAATGTAGGTAACTGTGCTACAAATACTGTCTGCTGTCTTTTCATAGAATCACAGAGTGGTTGAGATTGGAAGGGTCTCTGGATCAGCCAGTCCAACCCCTCTGCTCAAGCAGGGCCACCCAGAGCCTATTGCCAGGGCTGTGTCCAGACATCTTTTTAACATCTCTAAAACATTTTACATAAGAATTTTGATAAATTTATTTTTGAAGTAATACTTAACCCCAAATCTTTTTACAGCTCCTCTTTTTCACAAATACTTGAGTGGAATCAAGTATTTGGACTTAATAATTTGGCACCATTATAGACCTTAACAGTGTATCACCTGCATCAAGCTTGAGCATAGATTATAACCTGTACTAACTAGTACTTTAACCTGATGAATTGGGAAGTTGCTGTATTGCAGACACCGATTTTTGCAAAATAAAGGTAAACCCCGAGGATCAGTCCATCTGACTTGTTCACATTCAGACTAAATTGTAAGCATGTCTGCCTCACTTAAGGGAGTAGGGATGTATTACTCGGTGTACGTCTCATTCCTGATAATCAAATCTTTGCTCAGTGTGTTTGTACATCTCTGTTATTATCTTGATGCTTCTGTCTTGCAGAGAAGAAAAAAACATGTTTATCTAAATAGGAAGTGAGGACATTTTTCCTACACAAACTGTGTTTCTCCTATATTGTCCCATTATATTAACCCACTGTATTCACAGTCATTGAGACAGGATCTATTGTCTTGTACAATCACAAATTACTGCTGGTCATTTGATTGACTTGACATTCCTCTTTGTGAAGTGGTAATTTCTGTTTTGTACTAAAAGCCTCATACGTAAAATTTTATATTGTGACCCTTCTCCCCAGCCAGCATATATCCAGTTTTCTGTAGCTGTAGCTCTTCCTGACATGCTGAAGTTTCTTCTGTGAGTTAACTAGGAAATCTGTGCTAAGTGTAGTGTTAGTACTGAAGACCTTGGAAGCCTCCGTGGCTGGTTACATTTTAATAGAGAGTATGTAAATTCTGATAACCACATGTCCCTTTGCTTTGTCAAGATGGTAATTCTAGTCTAAGACTTTTTATGCAGAATTCTTCTATAGGCTAGGTGAACATTTGGAAAAATGAAGTATTTTAAGCTCTCAGCTTACTGACAAATGCCTGCTGACATTTCCCATTTGAAATAGTGACTCACTCAAGTTGATGGAAGTGGTAGAGTCACTCCAGCAAGAATCTTCAGAGTGTTCAGCAACTTCTGCCAAGCACAAAAGGAGGGAATTGAAATTTCTGTAGTATCACCCCCTTCTACCTTAATTCTGCTTTGAAAAATTAATGTTGGTCTGTTGGTGCTGTGGTTGCCTTTCAGCTGGTTGTTCAGGAGGACTGATGTGGCTCATAGCGGTCTATTTACTTCTCCAGTGGGGGGAATCCTCTGATCTTATTCATTTATTTGTTCTTTCAGCATATGCAGATGACTATCCAGGCTCTCCAAGATGAGCTTCGGATCCAGCGAGACCTGAACCAGCTGTTCCAGCAGGACAGCAGCACCAGAACCAGCGAGCCCTTCGTGGCAGAGCTGACAGAGGAAAACTTCCAGCGACTCCACGCAGAGCACGAGCGCCAGGCCAAGGAGCTCTTCCTGCTACGCAAAACCCTGGAAGAGATGGAACTGCGTATTGAGACACAGAAACAGACCTTAAATGCGCGTGATGAGTCCATCAAAAAGCTGCTGGAGATGCTGCAGAGTAAAGGTCTGTCAGCAAAAGCCACTGAGGAGGATCATGAGCGAACAAGACGGTTGGCTGAGGCGGAGATGCACGTGCACCACTTGGAAAGCCTTCTCGAACAGAAGGAAAAAGAAAACAACATGCTGAGAGAGGTAGGTGACCAAGCTCAGGTCAACTCTATCTCCTATCCATTTCACAGTTGTAAGGAAAGAATCTGCCATCCTCTTTAAAAGCTGTATTTTATGTTAGACTGGACAGGATTTGTGGCTATTTTAAAATTTCTTTAAGGCTTCCTTGTGTGTCCCTTTTGGAATTTTGTGCTGTAGGCCCCACTTTCCCCATAGTCTCCAGTAGGAAGCTCTGGAGTTGAGTTGTCACACAGCTAGTAAAATGAATTTGCCTGTTCTATTGTAGTTTGAGAGAAAGTAGCTACCTGTATTTAGGTGAGAGCTGAGAGAAATCTTTGCAAGAATAATGGATGATTGCTCTACAGTTTCCATGGAAACAGTCGTCTTGCTGTGAAGGGTATTTGATAAAACTATTAGCTGCCCTGGATGCACAGCCAAAAAAAAGATTACTTAAAGGGACACTGCTGCGCACATAGTAGTAACCCCTGTTCACCATCCATCTCAAAATAGAAAAGAAAAACCATTGTTATAGTTGTATTGCACCTTACAGGAGTACGAGGGCAGGCATTCTTCACTATTAATCATTCCAAACTAATTATAATAAAATATAGGCTATGTGTAATGCAAATATCTTAGGAAAATAAATAAAAGGAAACAAATCAGTTATTTTGTAGCCAGTGTAATTAAATTTCTTGCTATTATTAAACGCATTTTCCTCTTGTCAGCCAGCCTTATATTTTAACAATAATTTCTGTAAGTGATTCAGCATGTTTTGTGCAGATGCACAGATATGTAAATATGTGTATTCACTGATGATAAGATTTTATGTGGAGATTATTTTACACACATCTGAGGTTTGAAGGCACAAATGGACAGCTACACATGTATGTGTAATATGTGTGTGAATTTAATGACCTGTATTGCACACTGTGTGTTACTTCATAGTTCAGCATTTTTTTTGAAAACCCTACACATACGCAGTTTTTAAGCCCCCTCTCTAAGAAGGCAGGAAAGCAAGGCCTGGCATGGAGGTTTTTGAGATGAGTGTATGCAGCAAATAAATACTTCTTAATACCTCTTATTCATATGTTTTCCATGGCCTGACCCATTGTACATGTGCTGTTGCAAGTATTTATATAAGAAAGCTGGAGCCCATTGCATTTCTGAGCCAGATTTAGGCCAGATTTATTTTTTTAGAGCAGTAATCTCTTGAGTGTCTGGAGCGAAGATAATATGATTCCAGAGTTTCTACACTACAGTTTTTCCTTTATTTAGCAACCAATGATAATTCTGTTCCAATTCTTGTAACTATTTCAGGAGGAGCCTCAAATGGCTTCCATTTGTTTCAGCTCTAAGTCCAGCAACATAAATGAAAAGCTGGCAGGAGCTGTGTAATTTTTTAGGAATGCGGTTACGTTTGTTTCTGCTGCTGCTGAGTAAATGTTGAGAGATAGGAATTCTTGTTTCATTCACACATATTTGGAAATCATCAGTCATTTAAATCCTAGTCTTTGTTGTAAAAGATTTCCTAGAGATGACTAGGGCAGAGGTAGGGATGACTTACTGACTTTTAAAATGCAAATGCTGTTTATCAAGTGTTTTAAAATTAATTACTTCTTTTTGCTCACCCAGCTCTAATTCATTGAGACGTATAAGCTGGGTGTGGTGTAATTTGTAGCTCAGGCCATTGTTATGGCCTTGAAGCTGAGCACCCCAGTAGCCTTGGAAACACAGTGCTGTGTGCAGGGATGCCAAATTATCTTCTTGTGGAACTGTGTGACAACAGGAAGGGTTTTGTTAGTACCTGTGTGTTGCCCTTGAACTCTGAGCTAGGCTGAGCTAAGTGATCTCAGACCTACCTGTGTGAAACTCAAGCCTTGGGGCTTCAGGAGGCTGGAGAAAATCAGAGGAAGTTGCTGAACTGTGACTGACTGCATCTGACTTCCTCACCACCAAGCTGCTCTGCTCTGCAGGGTCTGGTTCACTTGTGCTATCACTGTTCCACACTTGGAAGTTGTCTCTTTGCAGAGCCTCTTAGGTGTGTCTGCATCACCCTCCTCCGCTAACCTTCTATTATCTGTTTACCTGTATTTCCATAGCTTCAGGTTATTTTAGTCCTTTGCTCCCCCAGTTTGGAGTTTTTTGAGCTACCTTGAAGAAATGAATTCACTTCCTTGATGGTTCTATATCTAGCATTCCCAGTATCTGGAAAGGCATGCTAAACTCTTCTTTCAATACTGCTGTTAAAGGAAGCATTAGTATCTCAAAGGGATTTGCAAGTGCTTGGGAGGTCAGCGTTTATGTTTCATGTTCTAACACATTAGAAAAGTTGAGAAAAATTTAATAGCAATCTTGATTATCTTAGCCAAAGCAAGTTCTGAGGTATCAGAATCCACTCGTACTGTTTGTGACTCTACAAGCCTGTTAGATTTCTGGTAAAATATTTGTTAGGAATAATACTAAAGATCTGCATTTTAAAGTAAAAAGGTATCCCCTCAGTTTTTCAACTTTAAACCTGTATGTAATTCCAAGTGTAATGTTAAGACTCAAGGTCATAAAACAGCTTCTCAGGCAGACAGTGCAGTTACAGTGGTCAGCATTATGACCTTGAAAATGAAATGTGAATTGATTGATTGATTTCCTCAGCTTTTGCTGTTATTGCTATTGTACTAAAGATTGCACTCGTTTCCTAAGGAGAATAAATTCTAAGAGAAGCCAGAGCTGTGGTTCTGATAAGATTCTAACCAAGGAACAGCTGTACGAGTTGAAGCCAACAGTCCCTTTAGTCCAGCATTGTTTCACATAATGGCCTCATGCAAACACACAGGGAAGGGTAAGAAAAAGGCCAACATGATACTTCCCTGTAAAGCTGTCCCATCTTCCTAACGATTTACAAAGGAGGCCTTTCTTGAACTTTTCGTGACTTGTCAGTTTTGCATCCTCCGTGAATCTGCCATCCAAGTACACAGTCAGGGTCTTCTCAACTTCTGCAGCTGTAGAATTATTTGGTAAGTGCTTCTACAGCCCTGCTCTCTGTTGCAGGAAGAACCTGCCTTATTTCTTTTGAGTTTAAACCTGTCTCAC
This sequence comes from Empidonax traillii, assembly GCF_003031625.1. NCBI lineage: Eukaryota > Metazoa > Chordata > Aves > Passeriformes > Tyrannidae > Empidonax > Empidonax traillii. The sequence goes on along the minus strand of NW_020955218.1, from coordinate 3,133,853 downwards.
TGGAACACACAGTGAATAGGTGATCACTACCAAAAGTGTGTGCTCACATTTAAATTGTTATATCCATTCCAAGTTCTCCTTCCAGGCTGAAAAGTCCTGTGCTACTTAATTGTTCCTCATGTAAAAGACATTGCATATTTTTGATCATCTCCCAGAGCACTGTCTCAGTCTCCCACATCCAGATTATGAAATGAATTCTCCTGCAGCTAGTGAGAGGTACCTCCGTAAGTAGTTTGACTCTTCTGGGCTTTTCCCAAATATCCTGAATTCTGGGGATCTCAAAAAATCTTTCCAGGAAAGATCTTCTGTATAGCATAGGATAGCAGCTTGCTGATATGGGGGACAGTCTCTCAGCATAGGATTGGCAGCTTACTGATACAGAGAACAGTCTCTCATTAGCACAAAATAATGAAAAATTAAATGTCTCATTAAACATTGGAACACAGTCATGGATCTGGATGTCCTGACTTCAGCAGATAACAGTGTGACTGCATCACATTCCTCTACCCTAGAAAACAAGCTTAAGCTTCACAGCTTATAAAAAGATGGCTTCTATTTTGAATACCCCTTCTTCAGTCTTAGTGGCAATTATTCATCTTGTTGTTGGTATTCCAAACTTAACTTTCAGAAACAAAATTATTATCATACCAGCAAGAAATAGTTGATGAAATCCAACAGCTGGACTTAAGCTTCCAGAATAGCTTTCAAGTTGCATTAACTGCACCTCATTGTTCCAGACTCGCCTGTTGCAGAATTATCAGTGGTGGCTGTGACAGCACATAGCTACGAAGATAATAAAGCTTACTGTGCTCTTCTTGACAACTTTCCTGCTCCCCTCTCCCCAAAATGCTAGATGCACTGAGTAGAAATACATTTTTCTCAGCTACGCAGATTAAGAGACCAAATATCGGTGCAAGTTGTGGCAGAATATGACGTGATTGCATCCATACTTGGTGTTCTAAAAACTTGGATACTGTGAGCAAACTAAGATTTGTAAGGACAGTCCAACAAGGATGTAAGAACAGATGGCTGAGCACAGCCATTCCTTGGAAACAGAAAGAAGGCTGTTTATCTCGAAGGTTTGTTTCTTCAGGAGTCAGTTTTAGGTTCAAGGTTTGCATATTACAGTGGTGTGGAGCAAGGCTAGAAACAACAGTGGCTTTGCACTGTGTCAAAAAGCTGTTTGGTAGTAAATTACAGTTTTGACTTCTTTAATTTTTTTATTTTTTTTTTTACTGTTTGGGTCCATTCAAACAAACAGATTTTTATTACAGCTGAGTGCAAAACTGAATGAAGGAGTTAGGGCTGTAGTGCTTCACTAATAAAGGGTGGTTTTGTATGTAAAACAATCACTGAAATGGGTTGCTCGTGAAGGCTCTCATTCACAATGAGCTTAAGGAAAGAGGCCATGGCAGAAAAAGCTATTATTTCTCTTCTTCAGTGTTTGCTGAGATGGTGAGTCCACAAAGTCCTGTTTGTGAAGTGCATCACAGTTATCCAGCAGGGCCCTACGGCAGGAACCGATCCCTCTTTGTAGCTACTTCGAATCGAACAGTGCCCACTTTATTCTGGGCATTAGCACTGAATTTCTGCGAGTGCGCTCTATTCTTTCTCCACGTTGTAGGAGTCTGTCAGGGCAGCGAGCAGGCACCCTGGGCTTTAACACATGTGTGTTTAGCTTTAGATTATCAAAACTTGATACTGTGGTGGCCACACAGCAGCAGCAGGGAGCTCAGTGAGAAGGGATGTGTGTGCTGTCCAGACATACCATTGGAGCCCTGCTGGACTGTGCCCAGTGAAGAGAAAGGTTGTTTCCCTTATCTGCCCAGATTTTAATGAACTGTGACAAGTTTTGCAAACAAGTTATTTTTCCACGGGTATGTTAAAATTCTTACCCTTTTCTGCTCTGGGCTCAGAGGAGGATTTAGAAATTTTAATTGGAGCAATTAGAGTTATCTCAAAGAACACTTTTGTCCTGTTCCAAGATTTTGCAACATAAATAAGATAGTTTTAGAGAGAATTTTTGTTTTGCAGGAGTAGATAGATTCACTAACTGGAACTCTTACTGCCATCATACCAGAGGATATCCTTCTAATGAGTTAAAAAAATTGTTTCTACTTTTATTGTTGCTGCTTCATCTTTTTGACTTTTTAGAAAAGCATGGCAGGGGGAAGTGACTTAAATAGAAATAATTTAAATAGTTATGTCTCTATTACTCTAGCTTGATTGGTTGCCAAGTAGTTTTAAAACACACAGAGATTTTGTAGGTCAAAATTTGAGGAAATGGGCTATTGCAGATTGAAAACTTGCATAATTTATTCTTTAGACATTTTACTTTTTTATTACCATTGTAGTTTGGAATTTTTGTATGTCGCTTTACAAAAGAATGACACTGAAAAATGTTTAAACGCATATAATAGTATTTTCATTGTTCCTCAGTTCAGAGATTGGTAGTTTGATAGTTCTTTAAAAGTTGAAAAATTAGGGTGAAAATGTATTTGTTTTCTGTTTTTCCAAACTACCAAAAAATCTTAAACACCTTCTTGATTACTGTATAGAAAATTTCCAAATTTTTTTACAATTGTTTAATACGGTGTTGGTATTAAGTGAATGGGAAAAAAAGCGGAACTGCAGTCATCTGTCAGGATTTTTTTTTTGTTTTATAGTTATGGTCTCATCAAAGTGAAATAATCCATAAAATATCAGTAGGTTTATTCATCTGTTTTTTTCTAACACAGGTGTTAAATTAGAGATTTAATTCTTTTATCTGTTTCAAAACTTCCTTTTCTATATGAATGTGCTAGTCTTCAAAGAGATTTTTTTTTCTTTTTATTCACATGTACCATAATTTCTTACTATTTCATTTTAGCACTTCCATCCCCTTCAGAAGGGATTTTTAAAACTATGTGAAACAATGCATAAAACTCGCTGGGGATTAGAGGTTTTAAAATGTTTAAACTTTAATTTCTCTTGATGTTTGGTTATATTAGAAGATTTTCTTTGTCAATATGTATTGCATGATTTCCTTTGTTTACAAATTACATCTTAGATGTACTTTCCTTGGAGATTTTAATATTATCCAGGACTTTTCTTCAGTAGAAGTGAAATTTGTGGACTTTTACTTCTCCAAGTGTGAAACATTGCAATAGAAGACAAAAAAGTAATTGAAAATACCATTAATAAGCTGGGAGCTAATTTAAGTACAAAATAAATGCTTTTTGCACCTTAAATAAGCAGGAAGAGAAAACAAAAATAAGAATAGCACGTACGTAAATAAAGTTCTAAGATTTTAATTTTTAATTGACTTTTCTTTAGCTTTTGAATTCACACTTCTGTGGTCAGATTTCCACACAATGACTTGCTAACTAAAAGCAATAGGATGGTTTGAATTGGTCTCTCTCATCTTATCTTGCCTTTAATGCTGAAATTTCAAGGGATTTTGCTTTTGTTTCTTGCTGATTGGAATAGTGAGATTAACTGGAAACTTTGCTTTAATTTTCACTTTACTCGATGCCGTTGTTAACAAACTTAAGTGTTCTAATAGCTGAGGTTTTAATTGGATTTAGAAATAATCATCTGAATGGATTAATAAAATTGCAAAACAGAGAGATGAGTTTCTTTAGCCAGGGGTAACTGCGCTTCCAAGCAACTGGCACCCCCCATTATGGATGTGCTTGCAGTTTGCAGCACATCTTTCAAAGTTATGCTCTTTATTAGTGCAGTCAGGTTTTTTTCAGGGAATTATGTTGATTGGGTTTGCAAATGCAGGAAATGACAAGTGGAAAAATACAGAAATAATTTCTGAAAGAACTACCATGATTACTGCCTCCAAACTTGTATAACTCTAACATTTTAGTAGCAAAACTCTAATAGCAATGAAATAAATTATACAGGGCTCTTATTAGAAATTCTTTTTCCAGTTCAGTTTTATGTGTTGCTGAAATAGTAGTTAAAATTCCTGGTATCAAGCACTTTTTGAAAAATACTTGAAAAAATCTTGAAACTAAACAAATGTAACACTATTCAGTCACCTTCTGGCCCCAGGTAGTAAAGATATTTATATAAATGAGTCATGCAGATTGAAGGACTCTCCCACAGGTTATTTCATGCAACCTTCTACTCAAATGAGCAATTTCAAGCCATGGAGATTCCACAACCTCTCTGGACACCTGGTCCAGCATTTGGTTGTTCTCCTGGTAAAATCTTTTTCATATTAACAAGTCCAAATTTTCTTCGCTTTGACTTTTGCCTGTTGCCGATCATCCTTCTACTTCTGAAAAGACTTTTGTTTCCATCATCTCTACAGCTTCCAGTGAGTTAGTTCTAGGAAGCATCAAGTTTCCCCCCAAGCCTTCTTTTCTTTTCAGCTGAACAAACACAGTTTTTTCACCCTCTCTCCTTACATCACATGTTCCAACCCCAGCCTTCTTGGTGCCTGTCTGTCAGACATCCCTTCAGCTTTTCAATGCCTTCCTTGTACTGGGGAGCCCAAAATTGGGCGCAGTGCTCCAGCAGTGCTCTCCCAGGAGCTGCACAGAGAGAATTATCTGCTTCCCATCTCCTGGTTGTGTACTTTGGCTAATACAGCCCAGAATGCAGTTTGGCTGTTTTGTTTTTTGGGTGGTTTTGTTTTGTTTTTTTTTTTTACATCGAGGCCGCACTGCTTTCTCCCAGTTCATGTCTTCCCCAAATTTCATGTAGTCTGTAAACCTGCAGGGAGTGCCATCTATGCCACCGTTCAGATCAATAATGAAGGCACTGAACAGTGTCATCCTCTGAGGGTTGTCAGTAGGAAGCAGCTGCCCACTGGACCTCACAGTGCTCATCACCAGGCTTTGAGCCTGACAGTCCAGCTGGTTTTCCACCCATTTTGTTAACTACTTATCCAGTCTGTGTCTCAAGGATTTGCCTCCAAGGATGTTTGGAGGCCACGCCAAAGGCCCTCAGTGAAGACATGCAACACCCATTGCTCATCCCTTACCCACACAGCCAGGTACTTCACTGCAGAAGAAAATCAGGTTAGTCAGGTATGATTTGTCCTTCTACATGATCAAAGGTCTATTTGATCTTATATATCTGTCAAATAATTTCTAAAATTAACATCGGTGGTTAATTCTGAACTGATGGATGCTCCTGAAATTTTCCTTTAGTTGTAACATTTGCCTTTCATTGTAATTAATTGGAACTAGGTTGCTAAAATCTATGTAGACAGAAAAGCTGTCTGAGAAACTAAGCTTTAGGGACAAAAAAGATAAAACATTAATTTAGCCTGGACTGCATGTTGGAGAATAAAACCAAATAGTTTTAAGTCAACTAAAACTCTCCAGTCCACTGAATGTTACAAAGCTCCATCACAGATCGTCATATTTGATGATATACAGACATGAGTAGGCCAGTTAGGATTGAAAAAAAAGTCAGAATTACAACTTTGCTTTTAATTATACATTATTTTTTCTCAGTTTTTTGAAAAAGAAATTATGTATGAAACAGTGTGTTTTTCTTACTGTGTGGAATGTACTGCCTGATCATGTAAGTTTGGCAGGAAATGGAAGGCGTGTCCTTTATTGCTTTGGAAACTGCTTATCTTGTAGCTACTGAGAGATAAGTTGCTGTGTTTTTAAGCAAATAGCCTACACCACTATAAAAACATCATGGCTTGAAAGTGCACCTTCACATTTGTTCTAAATCCCATGCAAAATCGGATGCAGGAAATAGCAATTAATAATATGGCCAGGTTATGCAGGAAGAAGAGGTTCAGACCAAATTCCTACTTTTTATGCACACATGCATAATTTATAGTGATTATACTGCTGCCTTATGAGGACTCCTTCAGTTCTAAACTATATCTTCTAATTTTGAATTATTTTGGTATTTCTTGGCCAAGAAAAGAAACCTGTAGGATTTCTAATTCTTTACGGTGCATTAAAATCACTTTATCACAGCTATTCTTTATGTATTCAGTGTTCTCAGTGTGTTTGATCAGCTGCTCTATGTAATTACGCTGACCAGAAAATTACAGTTTGGTTTCTCATGGGGTGCTGTGCTACCTTGTAGACCTACTTGCCAGATGTAATAATGATACACACCTTTAGTTTATACCTTTTTCTGTGGTAGGTCTTCTTTAAAAGGAAAATGCCTATTCTTAATTAATAATTGGCAGTGATGAAATATGAACCCCAGGTCTGGGTAAGGTGACCACACTGTTTATTAGAAATTCTGACTGCTTTTAGCCTTCTGTTTCTGGTTATTGAATCCTAATGTTTTTTTTTTTTTTTTTGGGGGGGGGGGGAGCAGAACAACCCATTTTGAATTCTTGTTACCTGTAAATGTAATTTAATGTTGAAATCAATTTGCACCATAATTTTTGCTTTGATTTTTTTTTTTCAAAATCATGCTCCTGCAGTCATTCTTTGAGCTCTCTTAAATATATCAGTCTCATTTTTAAATTGTAGACACACAAAGTGGACACAGCATACCTGTAGTAGTAGCACCAGTGCCAGACAGGCAATAAGGCATCCCTCCACCTAAAGCTTTCCTTGTTTATGTCAAAGAACTGTAGAAACTCTACTGGCTTGTAATAATGGGGTATTAACCATAAAACTCAGAACAGAAATGGGATAACAGAGCATTCTTCAATATTTGGGGCAATATTGTGATGATATCTGGTGGCTAGAAGATCCCACTTGCCTAAACTGAAACATGGTACATATTTTTAATAATATGTAACAGTGAAAAGTCCGCATGTTGCACATATTTGTCCCTTGGGGGCAAGTAGCTGGTTTTCCCTTTTTATCATCTCTTTTAAAATAAATGAATCGTTGAACATATAAAAGCAATAAAAGCATAATGAAGATTTATAAGAGCCACTCCTTGTTTAATAAGGTACATTGCATTTAAAGGTACAAAGATGCTGAGATTTACTAATCTGATGTGGAACAATAACAATTGAAAGTTCTTTGTGTGTGAAATTAGTGCCAACAAATAGTGCTTTATTGCTTTATCAAAACGGATAACTTGCGAGGAACAAAGGATTGGTTTTGTCTTTTTCTGCTCCTGATATCTATGTGTGGCTCCGTGTTTTTAATGACTGTGCAAAATCCTGGTTTGTAGATTTATATGTTAGTTTTCATTCATCTATGGGGGGTGTGTCCACAATAGAATCTGAATACATCAGAGATACCATATATTAGTATTTCTCCATTCTGCCACTGAAAGACATGTATGTAACCTATATTTCATAATTAGAAAGGATATCTGTGCACCACCTTCCTTCAGCAACTGCCCTTAAATCTGTGTTCAGGGGAGGCTCAGTCTACCTTTGACCTTTTTTTTCAGACTCCTCAGGATCACAGGCATGTTGCCAAAATTAAACCCTTACTATGCAGTCAAGAGGTGGGAGGTGTTATTTTTCGGCAGGTTATGTCATCCAAATCGGAGTGGAATTACTTAAGATGATAGAAGTAGGACATTTCCTTTGCTGAAGTGCAGAACATCACTTGAGACAGAGGAGATACAGGCATTATAAAGAAGAAACTCAGAAGAATTTTCTGTTAGGGAAAATGCTGTGCAGTGTGGAAAGCAGGCACTGTTGTGTTAGCATCCCTTTACAGACGTGCTGTTCCCCTACTACGTATTCCATCTATTCCATTTCTATGGTGGTAGCTGATTTTACGTTCTTAGGTCAGAAACCATGTCCCTGCACAAATGGAAATTATCTAACTACTGAAAAAAAAAATATTAATGTCCAAAATAGATTTATGGCATGTTATGTTTTGACCACCTTAGCCTTTGTTTTCTCAGATTCTAAAAGCTCACGAGTTTGTTTTTATTTGGTTTCTATTATCAAACTCTTTCATTTTATTCTACAATAATAGGACTTGGATGGTTGTACAACTGATGTGACAGGAACAGCTGGAGATACAACTTTCTGTATTTAGAGAAAGCTCCTGCAATTCAGAATAGGATACTTTTCACTCTTGGATCTTTCTTCACCTTTTTAAGCTTAAAGAATCATCTTCAGAATTACTCCCTTTTTCCCATATGTGAGTTTTGAAGTTAGGAAAAGCAACCTTTTTCTTTTTTTTTTTTTTTTTTTTTTTTTTTTTTTTTTTTTTTTTTTTTTTTTTTTTTTTTTTTTTTTTTTTTTTTTTTTTTTTTTTTTTTTTTTTTTTTTTTTTTTTTTTTTTTTTTTTTTTTTTTTTTTTTTTTTTTTTTTTTTTTTTTTTTTTATAATGGTGAAATTTGAGGAATTCAAACTCTCTTTTCTTCCTGTCCCATGTAACTTTTCTTTAAGTGGATGTGAATTTTAACATGCCATGGAGATGTGACTGGGGTGTCTTCAACTTTTTTTGCTAGTTTCCTCTCAAAGGAGTTAAATAAGATGCTTGGAGTTCTGTTCTTTATATGCATATTCTCAGTAGGTGCTCTCACAGCCAAGCAGAGATTACAGTATAATTTGGTATTACACCAGTATAGGGTGTGGGCTCTGATGAGCACTCCCAAGTACCACCTCACTTATGATGCTACAGACAAAAGGCAAACCTTCTACTGGGTTTTCTTGTTATTACCACTAATGGACATCAACTTATCCAAATGGTCTTATGCCAAACTTATGCAAAATTCTTCTTGTGGCCCTTGTCATGTCATTAGACATTTTGATCTTGCTCACCTCAAAACTGGATGAGGACACTTAACAGCCTTGCAAGTTGTGTTTTCAAGAACTGTGCAGCTCTACCTCTCTCATTCAGATAATTAATCATAAGTTGCAAGTTGCATGTCTGACTACCATGCTCTCTCTTCACCATGTCTATTGAAAAGATAAGTTTGTAAATTTGTCTTTTAGGGAAGCTGGTGGCTAAATTGTATATAGGCACATATCCAGTTTGTTGTTAGGTTAACTGACATCACAGTTTGTACTCTGTAGCACCAAAGTATTTTTATGGCATACAAGATTAGCATTCTAACAGTATTCACATTCTTACATTTAGCATTAGTGTGTGGTGTAAGGACAATGCTATTTTAAGACAAATAAAGAAGAAGTTGAATAGTTACTATATTTTTTCACGTTTGTTGTCTTGAAACCCCTACTTTATATGGTAGAACAAGTTGTTTCAGCTTTCTGTCGTGTTATTCTTTAGCAAGCAGTCTGAAACATGCTATTTTTGTGTATTTACATCAACATAAACATCATACGGACTTTTGTCTCTTGTCTGTGTACTCTGAGCTTCTAGAACAATGTGCTATATAGTCACGTACTTTCACTAATGCTCGAGGCCCAGGGGAGAGAGATTTTCATCTTGTATAGTTAAATAATGCTACTCTGGGGTAAAAAAGTTGGAAAAAGAGAGTTATCAACAACAGCTGCACCTTATAGCTTGTTGAAATGTAAACCCCAGTGTTACTGTTTTCAGTAAGCACCCGGTCAAGTGAATTACATGTATGTCTTCCATGAGAAACTATCAAGAGTTATAGCAGGCAGATGATAGAGCTTTTTGGTAGACTCAGCCGTCATTTCAAGTCTCAGTAGGTAGGTAGTCAGTAGGTAGTCAGAGATATAGTTTCTGTTGTGCCTTTTTAACCGAGGCTGTGATTCCGGTGAGCGAACTTTCACTTCTTTGATATGAGAAGTGATAAAAGAAAATGTATGAACTGGTAACATCGGAAAGCAGCACTGAGTTATGCTATGTAGTAAAAGGAGAAGCTTCTAGCAGTTATGTTTTTATTGGGATGTAATGCCAGTAGTCTGACTCTTGCTTTCTTTTCTGCTGGTACAGGAGATCCATCGTCGATTTGAAAATGCTGCTGACACAGCCAAGACAAAGGCTCTTCAAACTGTTATTGAGATGAAGGTAAATGATTGTGTGTGTGGGCCACAGTAGAGTTTGTTCTCTGGAAAATGGCTTTTCATATGAAACATGACTGACTCTACAAAATACTGTATATTTCTGTCAGTCTTCTAATTTAAAATAAGTATATTTACTTTATAGTATTTAATTATCTGTATTAGTTTAGTTATTACTGGTCAGTGAAGAGACAGACACAGTAGAAACCTGCCTTCTGTCTGCCTGCAGCAGCATATATGGATTTCTTTCAGTTAACCAAAAGTCCATTATATGGACTGGGAATGATAGATTAGTATGAAAGATTTTTAAGTTTCTATGATGATGTGGGTTCTTTTATTTTTATATTATCAACATTTGAAATACTGCTTTGCATTTTGTGTGCCAACAAAACTGGCAAACTCAACACCCACTTAAAGAATGGAGCATATAGGTAGAAAGATGTCTGTATGCCACCATAAACCTAACTTATCTAGATGAACTTGCAATTGAATTTTCAAACCATTAACTTAAGTATTTAATGGATTGATGGCAGTTTGCCAGGAGCTAAGGAGCCACAATCAAGTGTGTGGTTTACGCAGCTTTTTGGTATCATATTTCATATTGTGTGGCCCATAAAGTACATCAGACATGTATTTTGGACAAATACAGGCAAAAAATTAGAAACCGTCTTTGCAAGCTATTCTTTTTTATATCCCTTCTTTTATTTTCGTTCCTTTTTTCCCTTGCAACTTTTTCCATTCTATGTCAATGTTTTTCATATTCATATCCCATCTTTCTACTCTGAAGCCTTTCATTTGCTGTCATTCTTTTATTAGTCATCTCTCTTGTCTGTACTAATGAAAACTAATTGACCATCTGGTAACAATAAGTGTCTTTACTATCAAAAGAGAAACACACCGGCATTTCTGGGAAATGATATGAGGGCTGAAACTAAATACTGGACCCATTTCAACACGTCACCTCACTACCTCTCTAATTTTTTGTTGCAAAAGTTTGCTTTACTGATTTTAACTCAAACATCAAATGTTAAGCAGGAGATCCAATAAGATCTTCATAATGGTCCTTTAGAAAAAACCTTATCTCACGAACGAACACCTGTATGTGAAAGTCTTTCATGCTTTTTGTTCAGCACTTCCTTGATCATCAAATTAAAAAATATAAAGGTTTTGTTTGTGAAAGACTGTGGGATAGTTTCAAATACTAATTGTTTTTCAGGAAAGAATAAATATTTTGGGGAAATAAAATTTAAAAAAAAATAAAATACTTTGAGAGATTACAATCCATGAATACATCTCCCTGTTCATGAGTATGCATGAAACTCTGTATGCTGTATGAATCTGTTCTTGCTGTTCCTAACACATAGGACTTATGAAAAGTAAGCCAAGTAGACTGATCATCCCGCAAAACTGTGAGGATAAGGATAGATTGACTTTTTTATTTTTCTGGATATTTTTAAAACATAGAAATACTTTATATATTGTATGTATGAGCCAGAATACTTGACAGATCCTTTCCTGCTGTATCCAGTCAAAACTTGACTGTTGCATCTTTTCCTTGCTTATGGCGCCCTTCTGTTCTCCATTTGTGACCCCGCTTAAATTTCTAGTGGCACAAATCCAGTCATTTGCCATTCTTGCAGTCACATTTGGCTGTCCATTCAATTAGAATTAAATTTCTCTGGTTTATGCTGGCTTTGCATTACAAGGCAACTTTTCTGCATGTTCCTTTATTTATTCATCGTATACTGTGTCCCTACCCTGAGCCATATTTTCTTTCAGTAAGTACTAAACTTTTGCTTTCCTTAAAAGGTAGAAAAACCATTGAAAAATGAGTGTCTGAGCACTCATATGTAAAGATTTCTGTAGGAACTTCAGGAGAAAATTTCAAGGGCAGGTACACGTCTAACAAATTATTTCCTTTTTTTCACTCTGGTGGTATGTTAACAAATCATCCAACTCTGTATCTTGATCTGTCTCTTCTAATCATTTTCAGGATTCGAAAATTTCTTCCATGGAGCGGGGCCTCCGGGATTTGGAGGAGGAGATTCAGATGCTGAAGTCAAATGGGGCTCTGAGCACAGAGGAACGTGAAGAGGAAATGAAGCAGATGGAGGTGTACCGTAGTCATTCCAAATTCATGAAAAATAAGGTATTGAGAGAACAAGTGACAGTATTAAGTTAAACTGAGCTTAGCAAACGAGAGAAATTTTCATACTACAGCTATGAGTTATGGTCTGGGTTCCCATTCAGATGCTGGGGAACAGAATTTATTGTATTCTGCCATTAAGCCACTGAAGTAATTTGTAAATATTTAAGAGAATTTTAAATTCAAATTTTAAAATATGATAAAGCTGGCTCACTAAGTTCAGTGGCCCAAATTCTGCTTTTATTGTCATGCTTGATTTTCTTTTATTTTAGAAAGATTTTGTCTTTATCTTTAGACTATTTCTAACCCATTGTAGTTCCAGGTTTTATTTGGTCTAAAGTCTTTTCAAATGCAGTCTGTTGAAAAAAAGGTATTTCTTTCTGCAACTGTTATTCTGTAACTACTGGGCCTTTTTATTATATAAAGGCTGAAAAGAGCATGAACTGTCATTATAATGGCTTTCCATTTTACTCTCCTTACAGTAGTGGAGTCAGAATGTGAGTAGATTCTACAACAGTGGTGGTGCCAGCATTAATTTATATTGTTTGAAATACAGGACAAATACAACAGTGAGATGTGTTGATCCTCAGGTATAAAGATGGACACTGACAACTGAGTTGTCTATAGACAAAAGTGAATTCATTCTTTGTTTCTCAGTCTTTTACCGGGCCCTAACAACGTTCTTTAAAGAAGATTCAGGCCCCCTTGTGCAGTAAATTCAAGTATATTGTGAACAGTCCTGCTTTTCTTAATTAACTTTTACAAATCTGTGGAACAGAGGTTGCAAGTGACTCTACTAGGTTCTACCTACTGCATTTGTCCTGCTTGAAATCATTTGTCAAAAAAAGGATGCTGAATAAAATATCTTGGTGAAGTGTTACTTGCCCTGAAGTAGGAACGTATACTCAGTATGTGTTTCTGTCACTTGCCTCACACCAGCTCACTGATCTACCTCAAAATAACCACATCTGTTCTTTTATGCTTTAGTCCTTTACTCGACTGGGTTGCTTCTAGGAACTGAAGGATACCCCCTTCAAATTAGGAATGGAGACATGATTAGGGCATCTCTTCCTTCCATTCTCTCATCTTTCTTTCTTCTTTCCTTCTTCCCCTGTTAGCAACTCCTCAGTTTCCCCTTCTCCTCTCCCTCTATGGATCTGTAGATCTGTTCAGCTACTTGATTTCTGGATCTCTTCTGTCTGTTGTGTCTGATCATTTATTTTTCCTGCAGAAAATTTGCTCCTTTTTTGGTAACTATTTGCTCGTGACTCGTAACCATCTCCAATCTGGTTGTCCTACTTTCTTTTGTAATTGCACAGCATTTATTTTTTGACTGTTGTATTGTATAGTAATTTGTGGCTGTATCTTGACAATTAACTTTACTCTTCTTAAACTGAAATATGTCCTTTTTCCTGTCGTATTTTCCTTATGAATTCCAGTTTCAAAGCCGTTGGGATAAGTGCCCCGTACCTGGCATCTGTGAGCATAACCAAAACTATGCATCTTTTGTTTCATAATCAAATTCATGTCTGGCAGCCTATATGAAATTACACAGACATTAAATTTTTAAGAAGACTTTACGAAGAATGGAAGAGAAAATGAGTGACCAGTGCTGATTCTTCTGCTCAGTTCTTTGTCACTTTTAGTTACTCAGACTGGGTAACTGGAAGCTGACAAAAAATAAATATTTAAAAGCATAACAATGTCGTGACAGGTAGAGCAACTGAAGGAAGAGCTAAGTGCCAAAGAGGCTCAAGGGGAGGACCTGAAAAAAAGAGTGGCTGGTCTCCAGACCGAGGTCTCTGCAGTAAGATCTACCTTTTGTGTGCAGTGGCCGTTCACTGGGGCTTTGTAGCACTCTGGCTTCTGGTGTAGCTTTTTCTTCTCTTACCCTATTAACAACTTGGTATAACAAGTAGAACTAACAGCCTGCTCAGCCTTGTAGCTGCCTTTTTGTTCACATGGTTTTGGTGTCCATAAATAACATCACTCTTCGGCTGAACATGTGTATTTGGTTTGTTGTTTCTTTTTAATGGTATGAGCCGTTTAAGCAATAACTTACTCTTCTCTATTGAAGAAGATTTTCAGAAGTATTCAGCACCCATTTTGGGACCAGACTTTCAAAGAGGTTTGCTTTTCCTAGTGAAACAAAACTAATTTGAAAACTTGGGTTGAACCCTCTTAACATTGTTCCCCCAAAAATAACAAAAGCTGGATGCTGAACACTTTTAAAACTGATCGTTCAATTTTAGCAGCATGAGTTTAGGTTATTCCTTTGCTGTGAAATTAGAGTTTCACTCAAAAGAGTGAACACAGTGTCTCACCAAGAAGAGAGGTGTGAGCACTTGATGCTGTCTGAAGTTCTCTTGCAGTGTGGAATGGAATGTGCTGCACTTTTGCTAAGGAACTTTAGCACATTTGCAGTGTGGGCTTGCAGCTCTGAAATGGGGCTCTTGGGAGTCTTGCTACTTGGGAATTTTAATGTAATGACATGTGGTAAACATATCTTCTGAGATGACCCCAAAAAGGTTTATCTTTTCAAAGAAAGTCCAAAGTGGTTTTGAGAAAGTTTTACTATAGTTCAGGCTGCCTACTAATTGGAAAAGTTTGTGTCATCTGAAATTTTTTAAGGAGGCTTTTTTTTTTGGTTTAGATACTCTAGGAAACATACCCAGCAGTAAAGAATTCCTCTCTTCCCAGCTGTTCTGCTGTGCCTGGCAGTATTGTGCAACTGGGGGTATTGACCAGTGGCTGACAGCAGAGATAATGCTGCTAACATCAATACCTTGGTATTGAATTTAAATAGGTGGCAAAATCATTCTGTGAACATATCTGCTTCTAGTAAAAATATGAAAAAAGCAACCTAGTATGCTTAAATTAAGTGAATAATAAACTGTTGAATAGTTCTATAAATTCATCTTGTACACCTTCCCATTATTCCATTTTAAACAAACCAGTTTGTGTGAGGTTTTTGAGGTATGTCGTCCTCCTTCCTCATCTCCTCATGTGCACTGTTTCACACTGGAACACGGGAGTCCTTGATGACTTATTTTGATGCTGTTTTAATACTCTTTGGGAAAGAGTTTTCTTTCTTTAGTTGCCCATTATTGAAACAGTGTTGTCAAGATAAAACAGCATTTACCCAAGCTTTTTCTCTCAGTTACTTCTACTAGTATGTGCATTTATTCTAATTAATTTTTGTTTTTATTATAAATTATACCATAGTTTTGTTCTTAACGTATTCCCAAACATGGAGGATGACCTGGTCAATTTTTTTAGTTTGTGTTGTCCTTTAATTTCTGTTTTGAAGCATTAGACTACATACTTTTGAGACCAAGGGATTTTTTTTTGATGTCACAAACAAAATTGTTCAAGTTAAAAAAGGAAAAACTGTTTAGTTTTTAGAGATATGTCCACCTCTGCTATATAATATATGCAGCAATAAAATATTGCTATTCTGTGAGATCTGTAGGAAGCAAACCAGAAAGTTGGTTACAAACTTGGACTTAAGTCTACATTTAGACTTCCCTGTCCTCTTTACTGATTTTTTTTTTTTTTTTTTTTTTTTTTTAACCCTCAGATTTAATAAAAACTGTCCTGGGTGATGATTGCACTTAGAAGGACATTTCAACTCATTTCAGTGCTTTATTTTGGCATTTCTTACTGTTTGTTTTTTTAAATAATGCAACCTACATTTGTTAAAATTTGCATTTCTGTACTGATTTAATTTACTAAATTAAGTTTAGGAAATTTCTCCCAGCAAAATGCAATTCCACAAACAGTTTTCATTTTGTTCTGATGTGTATTTGCATCTGCTTTAAGAAGCCTCCATAGATTAAATCTTAGAAGATTGAAATGCTGGTCTTGTAAATAGTGGAGAAAGTAAGGGTGTCTTCTATAAGCATGAGTCTGGATTGCCAGGTGGAGAGATGGAGGGAAACTTTCTGATTTGACGTTTCAAAGCAAGCATCGTGCTTCTGAGAGGGGTTCTACTTCATTAAAACTTTATCCCTGCTGAGTATCTGGTTTTGGTCAGTCCTTTGGAAGATGAATAAGAACAGACTGCCTCTGTTAAAAAGAACCTCTCTTGAAAAATTGATACTACTGCTCCCCCATCTTTTTCCTTGTATCCTTTGCTCCTGGCACAAATTTTTGCCGGCCTTTCATTCAAGTTAACGGAAGGCTTCACAATTCCATGGGCTGAGGGGGAGAGTATCATACTGTTTGTTGGTAGTTACATGTATTTATAGTAATTTTTGTAAGGAAGGTGTAAATTATTTCTTCCTTTGCCCGCCCGTCTTTTCCTTCTTTTTTCAGATTGGTCAGGTGAAACAGGAGCTGTCACGCAAAGACACCGAGTTGCTGGCCTTGCAGACGAAGCTGGAGACCCTCACAAATCAGTTCTCTGACAGCAAGCAGCACATCGAAGTTCTGAAAGAGTCTCTTACAGCTAAAGAGCAAAGGGCTGCCATCCTGCAGACAGAGGTGAAACGGGCAACTCCTTAGTTACTGACTTTTCAGAGCTAAAAAGCATTATTTTGTTTCTTTTTACTTAGGTTATACAGTCCCACAGGCTTTCAGTACTGCTTGCTGTGAGCACTTTGTGTCTTTGATTATCTGTTTGATTCTCTAGTCCAGGGGATTGTAAAGACAAATAGATGTGTGTGGGTGCACAGCTGAGCTGGAAGTTGCTGGGGGGATTTATTTTCAATGACCTCGTAGCTAAAAGAGAGCTGAAAAAGGAAGAGAGTTCCAGGAGCATAAAGCTTGCAGGGGCTTTGCTAGTACTGTCAGCATGTGCAGGAACTCTTACATGTAAGACTGTGCTCACACCTAAAATGTGGGCTTTCATGTTATATGATGCATATTCCAAGAGAAAGGAAAAATCTTTTCGAAGCTGTGGTTCAGTAACAGGTGCTTCAGAAATTCCCATATTATATTATGTAAGACCCCAGTGCGTATCTGAACAGATCAAACAGATACGAAATGGGACATAAATGTGTTGCTTCTGGACATTCTTGAAGGGCAAGCATGAAATGTTGAGCGCAGAGAGCATTACAAATCCTTGACTTGGAAAACTGCAGTGTTAGTGGGAGTCCAAAAGATGGCAGTGTTGCATCAAAAACTAGATGTCCTTACAGATAAAGCAGTAGAAAGCCAGGGGAGCTGTGAAATAGGCATGCAGAAAATTTGTGGGTAACTCTGGGAGGAGAGTTCCAAATTTTCAGAGTGTAAGAGAATTGATCTGAACTTTTTACCCTCGTGTAGCTTTCCTTTAACCAAAGTCAGTGAATCTGTGGGGGCACGTGGCCTTGATGAGTGCAGAAATCAAGTTACATATCTTTGGATATTCTAAGATGGCTTTTCTGGTTACTCTCAGATTTATGTAGAATTGAAATTGCATTGCTGGATATAACTGTGAAAGTGAGCTAGTTTACAATCATAAACCTCTTATTAAATTCATTCTTTCCTTTTTGCTAGTTCAGGAACGTGTCCTAGATTCACACATGTCTATTTAAAAAAAAATAAAATTACATTTCTAAGTATCATTGAAAATGGATATTATGTAAATAAACGTTTTCAGAGGTAAGTTGCAGGTTTAAACCATTACAGTGGTTGAAAAGCATATAGGTGTGTTAAACCATTGTGCAGTATTGTGACAAACCTACAAAGCTGGAAACACATTTCTCTTCTCACTCTTAAATAATAAATAGCAGTACTTTTCTGCTCATGAGAAATAAGTTATTGAACAAATACACTTTATTAGCAAGCTAAAAGACTTCAGTAGAGGGTGATAATTTCAGCTGTTAACGTAGTTAAACATATTTACTCAAAATGCACAAAATTTAAACAGAATATTTAAAAACAGAAAGACTTGGTTATATACCCTTGATAGATACTCTTGACAGTTATTCAGAACATTTGCTTTTATTTTAGCTGAAAGCCAAAGTACTTTTTTAACATAGAAAATTACTGTCTAACTTGTAATATTAGAAAATAATCATTGAGAATATTCATTCTGCACTGGGTGCTTCCAAATGGGGTTCTCACATAGCACCACAATTCCAAACCAAATTGGATTCTTCCTTCGAAGCATGAAAACTTTTTTTACTGATGAGAAGTGGCTGAAAGGAGGGGGATAGGAGGGAAAAGAGACAAATTTTCTGCTTACTGTTTTTAGGTTATTCACATAATTTGCTTTCAGCTATTCTAAGTAAAATGTAACATCTGTGGTAATGATTTTCTGTCTGTTTGTCTTTCAGTAAGGAGCTGCTGTAGCTAAAACATTAACAATACTCGTTTAGAATGATGTTTTTGTGATAGATTTAATGGATTGAATAGTCCAGCATGTTCTCCACAGTAAGATGTGACAGACTGCTATGAATTTAACATATACAAAGTGTTGTTGATAAACTGACTATTCCATTGTATCAGAGTAGATATTTAGAATGATTAGTTATGTTCCTGAGGATTTTTATGTAGTACCAAGAAGATATTTATATTTTTTGAAAGATAAGTCTTATCTTTTTCATCCTTGTTGGTCTTCTTCTCAGAAAGCTCAACCATTAAATCATCATCTGCCTTCACAAGTATTCTCTCATGTATAAGGTTGAAACATGTAAATATACAGTGCTGAGATGTTTGTCATCGAATCCTTTTTAAAGGAAAAGAGTCCTTTCCATACAAGCATTGTTGCTGGGAATAGGATAGGAATGTGAGATCCTGCTTGGGCTCACTTGTTGACATCACTGGTCAATGTTAAAACATAACTAGCTTCTCTCAAGACACCTAGAGAGAGTTGTGAGGAGGAAGAGAGGTGCAGTTTCTGTCAAATACTGGCAGGCATCTTCATAGGGGATTGGTATTTTCAAGTCATATTTAAATAAACATTCTGAAAGAGAAAACCTTCATAACCCCTTTTATTTAATTGTCTGTTAAAGAAACCTGCTTGTAGGGGGGGCAAAGTGTTGATATGATATCTCAAAAATGGATTTACCACCTGCCACCCTAGAACTGCAAACAACAGGGAGCTGTTTGTGTGGTATTTATCTTAAGGGCTACTGGGTGGGGAGGATATTGTGGTTAACATTTTTGATTTGTGAAGAAACCTTTAAAAATAGCTCTAAAACTGTATGGTCATTTTGTAAACAAAACAGAAAATAAGTCAGTGTTTGTTTTGGAATTAAGGCTTTATCCATATAAAGTTTGTTTTACCCAGTGAACCCTTTAGCTTAGGTCAGTGCCAGAAGGTATGAAGGTATGTGGCTTCAGTGGGAGGCTACATTAACCAGTGAGAACATTCCCCTTTATTTTTGTACACTGCCCAAGCTGGCATGATTCTGAAATTGGTCTGTTCCTATGGTAAATTCAGATGAATATTCAATAGAAAAATGAATCTAGTCCTCTGTAAGTTTTTATTTTCTCTGAATATCTTAGTAGAACATAAATGTTTTTTAAGGCTCTTTCTTTATTCAGACTTATAGTGGTGTTTGGAAACTATAGTAGGATCTCCCAAATGAGAGACAGTTAGGGAGTGGATTACATTTAGTGAGGAATGTGCAGATGGGAGCTGAGTGTCTCTAACAAGAATTATTAGCACCAGCTACATGAAGACCTATACTGACACCTGCGAACATGAAGGTCAGCTCACAGAACTGAGGTTACCATGTTTAGATATTTAATATCTTGTGCCAAAGGTTGTGGAAGAAGATTTGAACTGATTTCTGACCTGAGCAGGTCCTAGAATCAGTACATCTGTCCTGCATTGAGTTTATAACCTCAGCAAGAACCAGACAAGCTCTGCACAAAGCCAGGTGTGTGCACCCCTGCTCTGTGGCATGGTCATGGAATCCTGCTGAGTTGTCCAGGTGTAACTGGAGCTGGGTGTTCATAAAGAGTTCACTCTCTTCTACAGACCGTACTTGATGTTGCTGCAATCTGTGTAAGGAGGTAAAGAGTCAACTCTAACGTAATAAATAAGAAAGATCAATATCAAAAGTAGAGAATTAAATTAAGTACTGTAAACTACCTCTGCATTCAAAATAAACAGTCAATAAACATAGCTTTAAAGTCTTAATTACAGATGATGCTATCAGTAAAAAGACTTAGCTCTTTTTTGAATTTATATATGTTTGCAAGTTAGTAATGAAATGTTACAAAACTGATCCTTTTTAAAAATACAGTTGGAGACTTCACATAACAATAGCTACTCTGAACACATACCAAATATAATTTCATGTCTCTGTGCTTTTCTCAATTATCTTTGAATTCTGAGTGCTGACATAGAATTACTTAACCTCTGCTCTAAAAAATCACTGGCTTCTATTAGAAACCTTTGTGAAGCACAAACACACATTCCAGGATTGGTATTCCATCTGTTCCTTTTTCTGCCTTTACTGTCTGTAGTCATACCAACAGAGAATTAGAATTTTGAATTTTGCTGTTACAGAGAAATTTGGGCTTGAATAGAGCATGGGGGGATGATTGTACCGTCTGAAACCTCTGAATTAAGTATGATTTGGTTCACTGATCTAAACTGATAGTTCAGCCATGGTTTGAACAGGTGACAAGTAGATGAGAAGAAAAAGAGTAGCACACTGGGGGTTTTTCCCCAAGTGAGAATCAGCAGCACCATAACCTGATCGCTACTATGCAGTGGGGGTGATGTTAAAATTCAGGAAAAGACTGTGTGCAACCTAAGTCCTACTGACTCAAGCTCCTGAGTCAGTTCTGAAACTCACTGTAGACTTTGAAAATTTAAGTGATTTCCCTATAGTTTGGGAATATTCTGAAAGCTAAGACTGTAATTACAGAATGAAGATTCTAAAAAAGGCTTAAGGTTAAATTTATATTAAATATCATTTCATTTATTGTGTTTATACTGGTAGTCATTAAGGCTACTAATGTACTAGTTTTTCTTAGAAGTTTGGGCTTCTGCATGTTTAGTGTATGGCTAGACATATTAAGAATGGAGTCAGAGAGTATTATTTCCTACTGCTGGAAAATCCTGTGAAGGCAGATCAATGGTTCCCAACAGCTTTTCATATATCATTCTTACAGTAAAGAAATTCAAGTCCTGTGTGTGGTACCCAGCTGAAGAGAGGCATCTGTACCTAGGAAGGCTCTTGTGTTAAGGTGGCAACCAAGGTGCTGATTTTGCTAAAGTTTCACAGGCAATTGGATGATCTCTGCAGGTCAAGTTAATCAACCCGTTTTTACATGGAACAGTTGCCTGAGCTGTACTGTAGGATTTGGCTTGCCATGCATAATTAAAGACGTGACAGTCTATTACTGTGAAAGCAGTAGGTTAACCCAGGGTTAAGACAACAACATCCAAGACACAGAAGTTAGGAGTAGGGGCGTCACCAGCTCAGTAGCTGTTTGCCTGGTCGTTTCCATGTACAGAGAGGATCTTAAGCTGGCTCTGTTGAAGTTGGCATCACCTGACTCCCACAGACCTCAATTCTTGTCACTGTGGGAGGATACCATACATAAACTGAGCTGACATGAATAAACAAGTGCAGTGTTCTGCCAGGAATAGTGCTAAGGTGATGATTGTGTGTCCTGCCAGCCTTTGAAAATACTCTTGAAAGTGTTTTCTATGGTTTCCTAGGCAAGGACCTCACACAAATAATACCAGGAATGTAATTTACCCCAAACCGTAAACTAATATAGAGTTCAAAGAGAATAATCAATCAGAAAATGGAAAGCATTCTGTGGATAACTTTCTATTTGCAGATGTTCTCTTTTCACTTCATACTGTGCCGTAGGCATCCGGACTGTCTCAAATGTTTTGCAACACAACTGTAGAGAGTATGTGGATTTTCTTCTGATGGAGATTTTCAGTTTCCCTTCAAGAATTAGTAAAAGTGACTCTTAGCTTTAATATCAGAGACATCCAGAGAAGAACATAATGTGATCAATCTATGAAACTGCATGTTTTTAAAAAGAAGACAAAGCCTGATCCACCTGCTAAACTTTTCATTGCAAACACTAGCTGTCCTATAAATCATATTTGGGTATACCTGGAACTCTGATGTCCCTGCAGATTATACTCCATGCCCTACTTGCTGGGTGAAAGGTCAGGAATGTGATTTTAATAACATATGTGTAAGTGAGAAGGCTCCAGACATAGAGGTGGCAGCGGGATTGCAGTGCTGATGGGGAGAGCAGGGCAGTCCTTTTCCCCACTGGCAAGTGCTTATTTCTCTATGTGAAAGGAGTCAGACAAAACAGCAAAGGATTTTGTGGGTGTAACGTACTGTAAATGCAGAGCCTTAGAGGCAACTTTTCCATTTACAAATCGAAATAAAATGGAATTAGAATGACACATTAAAACTAAATGCTACTCAAAATACCATAGGCATAGTGACTTCCTAAATTCTTGCCTTAGCTGGAGTTGTCACAGTCATCTTTTCACATCGCGTCTCTGCTAGTCTGTGCTGTGCAGGAGGACCAAGAAATTCATTGATCACCCTGTTTACTCTGTGTGACTGATGTCCTGTAATGGATTCAGCTAACATGAACCAAATCTGATACTGTCAAATAAGATTAGCAGCCAAGCTGGCAGATTTGAGCTCTGTCTGAATGCTGAGTGGATAGGGGTCAGTGGGTTTCTTTTGGTGTCTTGAGCAGGTTGGTGGTGTTGGATTTCGTATTCCACAATGGTCTTTGAGATTAGTCTGTGCTCTGTGGTGACCTTATTCTTCTCATCAAATTTATATTCAGATAGCTCTGATTCCTTCTCCCATTTTCTTTGCCTTGTGAGCTGTTTCATTTGTGTAAGAGAAATGAAGAAGGAAAAGCAAAAGCTGTTCAACATGCAGTTTGGAAGTTTGAGGATACCATAGAATTCCCAGCATGTTTCTAAATTTACTGAAGCCATGGAAGCTCTAAATGTGTTTACGTGTCCAAATTGCACCCACAATATCCTGTACTGTGTCATTTGTTCCATTTTATCTCTAATATAAAACTGCGTCCTGCGGAAAAAGCATGGTACATATAAACTATTATGTTGCTTTTTAAGCCAAAATATTCTTAGCCATCCTAAGGTAACCTCTTCCAATGTTTTGATCTGCAGTTGCTGCAAAGAACTCTACTTTTATTACCTCCAGGCTCAGATAGTGTTCTGATTAAAACATAGTAACAAATAGTCACTTTATATTCTAAGAGTCAATGTTTAAATCTCTGAATGTTAGTAATGTTTCAAATAAAGGGGTCAGTTTCTCTACATATGAGAGAACTTCTCAACAACACATCGTTTTGGCTTCTACTTTGAGGAATAAATTCCAGACTTGTATGTTACAAGACTGAGATATGTGAGAAGTACAATTTGAGATTTTCCAAGAAGGAACATTAGTCTCATATAGTTTGGAAATAAAACATTAGTTTATTTTTACTGTTTAGTCTCCTGCCACTTGTGATAACTGTTTTATCACGGTTTTATATACGTTGAATCCTTAAAGGTGTGTGAGATTTCTGACTCTGTTTGTAATACTTCCCCTGTGGAAGTGCAGTTTTACTTTCCTAAGATTTCTCTCCTTCAGTGCTAAACAAACCCTGTTTCTGCATTTCTGAATCTAGGTGGATGCATTACGATTACGTCTGGAAGAGAAGGAGACTATGCTAAATAAGAAGACAAAGCAGATTCAGGAGATGGCAGAGGAGAAAGGGACTCAAGCAGGAGAGATCCATGACCTCAAGGACATGTTGGAGGTGAAGGAACGCAAAGTTAACGTTCTTCAGAAAAAGGTAAGAGGGTAGAGATGTAAGTCAGATACACATCTCTGATGCATCTCGATTTCCAAGTCTGTCAAAAAGTCTGTACTAGAATTTACATTTTGGAGATTGATGATTGAGTCCATTCATGGGATGGGAATCTGGTGAAATGATGAATTTCAGTTTGAAATTTTGATGAAAAAACCTGAGAAAATTCAAAGCAAGGGTTATTGCCTTTCAGTGGTTGTGTGTGCTGCTTCTGCTTCCACTGTGCTGTTGACAATGACCGAAGTATCTGTGTGAGGGCACATCATCTGAAAAAATCAATCTTTTGACTCCCACACCTTACCAATGCCACACTGGTTTGAAGCAGAGAGCACTGGCTGACTATAACTTCAATATGTGACTAAATGAATGAGGAGTTGAATCAGTAGAAGCAATTAGGATGATTTCTCAGTAACTTTACTGAGGAAAGTTCAGGAAGAACTTTGTATAACTTTCATTAGAAATGCTGTTTTATCATACTTAATATTTCTTGGGAAATGCTAGAATAGGATAATCAGGGTTCAAACTATCCTTCATATCCTTCTGGATAAGAAAATGGAGACCTTATCAGTGAAATGGGGGAGGTCTGGGTAAGGAAACGTAGACCCTGTCAAAGAAATTAGAGAGGTTTCCCAAAGGGCATTTAGTCCTGGGGCAGTGAACATCATTATGGATGATTGTTGGCAAATTGCACACAACATATCCCAATTTTCTGCCACATATGGTAGAAAGAGAGAAGTGCATGTATCACAATAAATTTGAAAGAATATTTTTTTCTCTCTATCTTTAGAGACGCTTCTCTTAGAGCTTTTATTAAATGTATTAGGCTGTAAATGTGGGTGTTTTTTGTTTTATTTTTTCCCTAGACCTTTAAACAATTCTGTGGAATTCTCATTATATTAATAGTTCAGAATATTGATTAATTTCTGACGCCTGGCCAGTGCCTTTTCTTCTTGTACATAACCATGAATCACAAGGGTTTAGGTCATGTTCAGGTCTGTTACAGCAAATGTCATGTGGGAATGAAAGTCCAGGCATGGGCTTAAGCCATAAATAAGTCATTAATAACTCCAGAGCAGAGCCCTAATTCCCAGTCTTCATGGGCTCATTTTTTTGACTGTTCATCTTTTTAGAAACACTTAAAGATTTCTGATTTTTGTGCTGTGCTTTCTTTTTGTTTTCAAAATTGGCCATGCACACTCCAGACATAGATTGAGATCCCAGCTGAATGTTTGACCAAGAAGTGAGGACTCTGACATTTCCGTAAATGTTAAATGTCGCTGAGGGTGTTTTACTTCCATTTATTCTTACGCTGTTTTTTCACACGTTTTCTTACTCACTTTACTTGTCACTTGAGAATGACCTTTCATTAGATCATTTATAGGCAATGCTAAAGGTTCTCTTTTTACCCATTTTTTAATGCTTTTTTTTTAGAGTCAACTGTAATCCATATTAAGGCAGTTTCATCTTGTGTCTTCTTGCACCTGTCCTGTTTTTTGAGGTTTGTTTTTTGCTGCTTCCAGGATATAAGTACCTGATCTCTTCAGGTTGGAAAGTGAGGAGCCAGGCTTTTAGATGTAAAGGCTTTCAGGTCTTGTTCTCCTAGGCAGCTCAACTGGGGATCACACTACCATAATAAATTGCAATTTGTGGTGTTTTGTAAATCTTTCTCTGTGCTTTTCAAACAAAAAAAAAACCACCCAAAACCACAGAATCAAACCATCATAGAATGCTTTGCGTTGGAAGGGACCTTAAAGATCATCTAGTTCCAATCCTGCTGCCAAGGGCAGGGAATCTTCCACTAGACCAGGTTGCTCAAAGCCCCACCCAACTTGGCCTTGAACACTTCCAGGGATGAGGCATCCACAGCTTGTCTGGGCAACCTGTTCCATACAAAAACCATATAACCTATCTGTAGTAAAACATGTGTTTCCTGCTGCTAACTAGAATCACATGCAGAGATTTGAATTTGCTGTAGCCTTGAAGTTGCTGGAAGCCTTTCCTTTAGCACAGTTAAATTGTGAGGGTTGTGAATTCAGAGGTTAATTTTTCGGTTTCTATAACTAACAAACCTAGTGAAGAATCCAGCTGACAATTCTGGAAGTTTGTGGTGCAATATAGAATTTCTATTTATTTAATAAGCAGGGCTTTTTTTCTCGTTTTCTGTAGCATTTTTCCACAGGAGAGCAGAGCTTGAGACAACACCTAAGAAAGGACTGATCTGATTTTTTAATACATATTATTGTGGAAGTTGTGAGAATTGTTTCAGGTGCTAGGGGAAAAATGATGAAGTCTCATTTTTATCTGGTATATATGCCTGCCATTTTTTGACTTCACAGATAGCTAATACTGCCCCTTGCCTGTAGTTCCTCTCATGTAAATTTTTTTCTCTTAATGCTTGTAAACAGTGATTTACTTTTTCTTTCGTTGCATTTCTAGGGTGCACTTTCTTATTAAAGTGCACAGCTTGTTTTTCTGCTTTATCCAAGTGCTGTCTTTCAGACCTTCCAGGACAGTTCCGAATTTTATTGTCATTAAAAAAATATTCAGTCTTTAAACTTTTCCCTCTGTGCACAATAGTGTTTTTATTCCTCCCTCTGATTATAAACTGGTATGTTCAGACAGATCAGGTTTTAACATATATATTGTAGTTGAAGAACTCAAGGTACAGTTTAAAGTATCTTCAGAGGTCACAAACATCATAGATAGTTTGTTTGAGGGTTTTTTATTGTCTTAGTTATCTGATAGGAAATGTTTGTTTTAGGTTAATCGACATGATTTAAATGGTACTCAGGCATTTTAATCGAATACAGTGAAAGACTATGGAAGGTTTGTGGTACAAAACCAGCTTTTATTGTATAGTGTTAAGTAATATTTCCCTATGGATATTTGGAATCAGCAGTTATGAGAAGGAACAGGGGATAAGTATTGGCATGTTGAAGGAATTTATGAAAATTAAGCATTGCATTAATAGATACTATTCAATCAGTTTTTACCACCTACTCGTCCCTTAGCAGGTCCTCAGATTGAGGATATTTTTGAAGTTTGGTTCTAATCAACTAAATTTTTGCACACTAATATTTTTTAATGCTAGGTAAAAGGAAAACTTCTAGCAAAAGCTAAAATGGTAAAGATTTGAAAAGAAAAGAATTTATTAAAAATCATTAACTTGCGTAACTTATTCATTTAGAAGCTGTTTACTTGTTTTGAAATCTAGAGAGATGGCCTATACTAGTAATGTAGCCATAGTCAGTTGGGTATTGGGACCTCATAATTTTTTTTATTTTCTGTGGCTGTTCTAGATGTGTAATCACCTATTGTGATGACACTGACAAGGAATTTTTCGGTGTGGTGCCCAAAACTGTGCTAAGTTGCTACAGTTTCTGTTGTTGAAACAAAGATGGTTTAAAATGCACCCTTTACTATTGGGTCTGCCTTTGGATTCATTGACAGAGGCCACTGCGTGGTTTGTTTGATGAACCTTTAGTTTCATTGTATTGATTAAAGGTGGTGAACTAGGAAGTATACTTTTAGGTCATTCAAAAATCAAGATGGAAAAAGTCATGAAATTTACTGGCTGACTAGAGATCAGTTGAAAGACACAGAAGAAGATTATGAACAACAAAGATCTGAAAAATTAACATGACAATTGGCATCGTTACTGATACCCAGTAGGCACCAAAATACATTTTCTTGGTTGCTGAGGAAACCACATGCTTCCCATTTTAAATTCTGGAATCTTTCCAGTTCTAAGCTCATACAGTGATGCTGCTTGATAGCACCTTTATTTTATAACAATAGAAGTAGGGCAAATGCTAGAAATGTGGAGACTTTGGCTTTATGTCTGAAAATTTAATGTAAAAAATTTAGCTTCACAGAGCTTCAGGATTAATTTTTTTTCTCATTTCATTGAAAACAAATCTTGCATGAAATGTCATTTTAAGTTGTTAGAACTCAAGACAAGGAGAGAGTGTCTCTGATAATAAAATAGGGACCATGCTGGGCCATTTGAAATCTGAACCTGAAAAACCTTAAATGGTGCTTTTTTCCTCTCTTTGCCACATCTGTCTGTCTGTGCTGGTAGACAGGGATGAAAAGGAATGGGGGAAAAAAATCAATACATTGCAATTCAAAGCATTTTATAGAAATAGCATTTGGGACAAAAGATAAGTAACAGTACCCTGAAAGAAAAAAAAAAAAAAAAAAGA
Organism: Empidonax traillii; assembly: GCF_003031625.1. Taxonomy (NCBI): domain Eukaryota; kingdom Metazoa; phylum Chordata; class Aves; order Passeriformes; family Tyrannidae; genus Empidonax; species Empidonax traillii. The sequence continues at coordinate 3,105,895 of NW_020955218.1, read as the reverse complement.
AGCAAGCAGTGAATCAATTACCCCGTGCTTTTGGGGTAGGTCATGTTTTGTCTTGGGGAGGGGAGTTAACACTCCCTTCTTTGTGAATTGCAGCTGCAGGCAAATAAAATGCAAGTTTTAGTGTCTGAGCATAGCAGTGTTGTTGGCAGCTCCCCATGTGCTATGTGATAATTGACCTGTGATAAAGGAAGAACACAGATTTATTTTTTCTTTGGTGGCTGTGCTGACTTGTTTAGCTAGAATTTGGGAAGATTCCAAATGCTCCTGCACTTTTGGATGAGAAGCATTGCATTTCTTCACAGAAATAAATGTCCTCTTCTTTTCAAAAAGCTTAAAAATCAAAATAAATATCTGATGCTTATTGATAAGAAGTATAGTGTGGCAGGAGAGAGGGGCTGCAAATAAAATTTGTAACTCAGTTGTTTGAATTCAATAGTGATCACAGTTACTACAATAGCAGTGTTGGTTTAGTATTCATAACTTTTGAAGTTTGATGTTTGTACTTTAAATAAAGATTGTTTTCTTTCTGTTCCCTCGTGTGAAGTAGATTCACCTCCTGAGGCAGCTCTTCTGCTCTGACCCTGAAGACAAGGAAATGCATTTTCAAACATGTAATTCAGTTTCTGATAGTTCCATCCTCCCGGGTGTGACCTTGAACTTGACTACCAAATGAAAGAATTTATGGTTTTCTAAGAATTAATAAAATGCAGAGTGGTCTTTGAGATATCCCTTTGAGACTCTCTATGATGACATTCAGTGCTTACAAGTCCTGTAGTGCACACACTGTAGGCAGTGGCTCATTCAAACCTTCAGTGTGTGTCCAAGTCTCTGGTTGTGCAAACTATACAGCAAAGAGCGAAGACTGTCCCAACAGAGGTGGTCTGCGGGTGTGTCTGTGGCCTCCTGGTTAAGACTGGATGATTCTTTTCCTCTGTAACATACCTGTGGGCAAGCTGCTTTTCTGCTTCTTACATGCTTGAATCATGAACATTTAAGGAGGAGCACCACACAGGGTCCTAGTAGTCTTCTCATCAGCCCAGCTTCTGCAGGGAGGTAGAAGGAAGATATGCTGGGCTTTTTGCTTATGTAGAGCTGATGAAATAGACACTTTTTTTCAGGAACTTTGTGGCTTATCAGTGCAAATACAAGAGGATCTCTTGAAGTCTCTCTCTCTCTCAGAAAAAGCCATACTTCTGCTCCTTTCACTCCAGGTCTCAAGTTGTGCCACTGAGCTGGTTCTGAACTCCGTTCAGAGGTTTCAAACACCACAAAAAAGACCAAACATCCCCCCAGGCTTGTGCCAGCTTCTTTATTAAATCTGACAGGCATGACCTCAAAGATGTGTCCTGTAGGGTTGTGATAGACTTGTATCTCTGTGTCCCTGAAGGGATATCAGACCCTCTTCTACTGCTGCTTTTTCTTTCATTCAAACCTTTCTATTACAGGCTTGCTGACAACCACTGAAAGTAACAAAAGTGAAATTTGTGGCTTCTAGAAATTTCAAGAAGCTGTTCTAATTTGTTACCCTGTCTCTCCAAGATGCTACAGTCACTTCTGTTTTCACCACTATACTCTCATAGTTGCTTACCATGTGGGATGGGAGTTTCAGGTAGTAGTATTATCTTCAGTTAGAGGAATAGTAGGAAAAATTAGACAGCCTTTAAAACCCTCATCTCTGTCAAAATACTACCAGCTTAAATCTTGCGGTAGCAATGAAGGAAGACTGGAGAGACTTTATTATAGGAGTTCAAATCCAGCATAATTATGCTGTGAGATTTTTTTAATTTCTGCCATTCAGGTAGGAGACTAGTTGTTTAATTTCCACATGGAAAATGAGGACACAGCACAGAATTTATCTTCATTTTACAGTGAACCATGACCACTTTCAAAGTAAGGTCCTTTACCCCCCTCAGTTTTGACTTTCCTTTGCAGTCCAGCTCAGGTGATGTGGTGTCTTTTTCTTTTTTTTTTTTTCTTTTTTTTTTTCTTTTTTTTTTTTTGGCTTCTATGAATGTACAGCTAATAAGATAATATTAGAGCAGGGGAATAACACAGTTTCTCCATGCCACTTTTCAGCTCTTTGCTAGTTCAGTTTTGAAGGTGCCTTATTACCATACAGATCTTGGAGTTTGTTACAGCAACTTTCAGTTCAGTGTCAGCAAGGTGCTTTCCCTCTGAGGGGAGGCTTTAGCTCATGAGATTTCATATCTTTGATTCTTTCTGTGCCATATGATAACATACATTCTTCTAGGGTCCTGAAAGGTCCACAAACTTAGCTAGAAACAGTATTTTCACTGGCAGACAGTACACAGTTTATGGTTGCTGGTAGAGGTGACCGTGTGTTCTCCCAAGGACTGACCTGAGGAATATATTTTCCATGTTCTTGCCTGATCCAGATGAGTCATGGCAGATAACTTGTAGCTTGAAGTGTAGTCTAGCATTCTCATTGTAAGGGTTTTTACTTTCCGAAGGAACATGGATTTCATGGCTTTAAGCTGGCACTGATACGACCCTTACCAGTGAGTTCATAGCCTGTAGTAACAGGTATCGTGTTTAGGTTATAATACAGTACATGATAACTTGTATTAATTGGTGAAATTCCCTTTTGTCTGTTGAATACTTCATGCTTAGTTGTTGGAAACAATGAATCGCCCTCTGAGCACTCTTGACACTATAATGAAGAGTTTTAACTGTGTTTTGTCTTTAAACCAGAAGTCAGAGGCTTAGTACAGTAGTCCTAAGCACAGACTTGTACTGCTGAAGGACATCATTAGATGCTTCTGCACTGAACATCAGCACTGAACCCTGAGGGTTTCTGTTCCTGAATTCTTTGTTGAGTGCATGTGTGGTTTTATGGCAAATAGTCTTCACAGGATCATGGAATGGTTGAGGTTGGAAGAGACCTCTGGAGGTCGTCTTGTCAGCCCACCTGCTCAAGCAGGGCTATACAGAGTCAGTTGCCCACGACCGTGTCCAGACAGCTTTTGAATAGGGTTGCAGAAGGATAGCCTTTTATTAAATTCCAGAGCAGTGGAATCTGTGAGTGAATTTACTGATAGATGCTGAACATGCACTCAAAGATTGTCTAGAAAATTATATGGGCCACCTAAAGTAGTGGAGGAGGCATAAATTAAATTTGAAAAATTGATTTTACATATAACAAATTTTATGCTATTACAGTAAATTTTAGTGCACAGTTATGACTACTGCTGCAGCAGCTATGGCAGAGGAACCTACTGGATTCAAAATAAGTTTTTATGCCTGCCAGTGTTATAATTTAAAATTTGTAAGTGGAGAATGTGCTACTTTATTTTTATATTACCCTTTTTTTTTTTTTTGCTTGGAGCATTCTGTGATACCACAAAAAAAAAAAAAAAAAATCTGGATTATATGTAACATATGTACCTGGATTCCCAGATGTATGGTAATGTTCTTTGAAAAAGTCAGAAGTTGCTCTAATGTATGTGAACCATAGCAAGTTGGGGTTTTTTTTGACATCTATTAATGTAAGGAACATTCTCTCCATTTATATTGATATTATTAAAGAATCTTACCTGTTGGCTTTAGTAACTAAAGTGCTTAATTGTTTCTTTTCTGGAGTAATGGTTATCTACCTCTCCTTGTAGATAAGTAGGCTCAAACAAAGAAAGAAGATAGGACTGTGAGGTTAATGATGTTAGTTCTGTAGCTCAGCTTTTGTAGCCAGAAAATGTAGGTTTTTAAACTGATGCACACTGCTGTAATAGTGTCACAGAAGATGGATAGCAACAGCAAAGTTACAAGAAAACTCCATTGGAGTTTCTGGTATTATCTGTATTCCAGCATTCCAGAAAACTGAAACCCACAACTCAGCAGATCTGTCATGTAGGGAAGGAACCTTCTTTTTTTAGTATCCCTCAAAGAGGAGCAGTCATCTTAATGCTATGTCCTTCTTGTGCCTTGAGATAACCTCCTGACTGGCAAGATGGAATATTACTCATAGGTAGGGGGACTGACAAATTCTGGTTTCTTGAAGGGATCTGGGAAAACAGCCAACTGTGGGGCCTCTTGCCTGCCTTATAAATTGAAAGTGTAGTTTTCCTGGCAAGATAAAGCTAATGAGCTTTGTTGGTGCGTTCACTGTCGTGCCAGACAAATACAAACTTCCCTGTGATTGAAGAGGCAGGAAAAGCAAGGGCGTGTGCCATTCTGGAGGTTGCTTACATCAGTCTTCCTCACAAGGCTTTTCATTGCTCTCTGGGTTGCAAGGCTTCACAGTTTCCAGCTCTTTGGTCACCAGGCGTTTTCTGCCCCTGGGGGTTTTGTCTGAGCCGTGTCTGGAACAAACATTAGTGATTGCCTTAGCCAACTCAGGGATCTTCACCAGAACAAGGAAGGGAGTGATTTTTTTTCGGTTTAAATCAATAGTTTCCTGGATTCGAGAGTGAATTTTGAATCCACTGGGCTAGACAGACTTCTAGGCTGGGTCTCTGCATAATATTTATACAGTCATTGGGACTGTCATAATGGCCAGTCTTCGCGAACGAAGAACCAGGGAAGGTCTTTACACCTTCCAGCCTGCGCATTGGATTTTTTAGGTGAGACACAGTGTGCGCAGAACTGAGCCCACCCTTTAATCCTGAGGTTCATCTGCCGGGGCCAAGCGAGCTTGGACGGTGGCAGCGAGGTCCTCAGGATGTAGATGGATTGCCTTACAGGGCTAACGAGCTCCATCTGCCCGGGGAGTGTCCTAACCAGGAATCGAACCCGGGTCTCGGCGTTGACAGCGCCACAGCTTAACCACTGCACCACCAGGGGCACTCGGGACTGTCATAAGGCACAAGTATATGAATGGCTTTCAAGTCCATGATTTCGTTTCTCTAAAGGATAAGAAAGCTGTTCAGTATGGAGTAGTGTCAACAGAAGAAATTAAAGTCCCTTTGTCCCAGAGTAGTATGCATTTGATTTTTAGGATGCTCCTCTACATGATGAAGGGCTTACATACCTTCCAGCAAGGATGGCAGAGAATGGCTTTAAACACAGAACTTCTGAGTAAAGAGAACCATTCTCTGTCCCTGCCAACCACTATATTCTGTAGAGATTGCAGTGCTGATTTGCCTGAAGCAGCCTGTGGGATAAAGTGGGAAAGAATATAATCAAATGATGATACTAATTTTTTTTTTTGAGCATGGACTACTAAAGAATTTTTAGAGTTTGATATTTTGCCTATTGTGTTCTGAATTCTGTAAGAGCAGGGATAGCTAACTACTGAAGAATACACACACATACTCTCATGTTTAGTATTTACAGTATGACTTCCTAATCCCTTCCTATTCATCACTCCATAGTCTTTCTAGGAGAATTAATGAGGACAATCACAGTTGACTGGCCATGTTTTACACTGGGATTAGAAGCATCCCTCCTTTCCTGAGCTCTCCCCTCCAGGTTAGGACAGTTTTACTTTACAGTATATCTTTGATCATAATAAATGGGTTATTTGGACAAAGTAATTCAGTGTCTGAATCGAAATCTAATTTAAAATCCTTGTTCAAGTTGTACAGCTTCTGCTTGAGTGATCCTAAATGATAATGTAAATGGAGTTCAGTTTGCTGTGAGGATTTCCTTTATAATCAACATTAAATCCCATGTTCCCATCCTATCCATTGGTCTGCCTCAGTGGTTGGTCTTTTCTGCTCCCTGATTTCCATGCTTGGGTATCTCAGTGCTCTGAGAAGTTAAGCTTTTCCTTTCTTCATGTCTTTTCTTGCCACCTTTTTTTCTGTAACGAGGGTGTGATGTATAACACATACAACTGTGTGTGTCTCAGGGGTGTGTCAGCAGTTACAGTACCCTTACTCTGTGTACAACCAAAATCAAAATCTAAAGCAAATCAGGAAAATATCATTAGTATTCCTGAGTATATGAGATAAAGTTGCCACAGAGGGAAGGCTGTTTCACAAGAATCATCAGTGAAATACTGTACTTGGTTTATCCAAGTAAAGATGTTTATTGTTAATATAGGAAGTTTTACACTTGACAATTTTTAAATGTTATATAACCTTGTGATCCTTGAGCTGTTCTACAATTTCTTAGTTTTGTTCTGCTTCTTACAAAGCAGAATATCTGATCTAATTTAACAATTTTAATCTAATTTAGCTGGATCCGATTTTTCCCTTGTTTTATCAGCCTTGCATAATGAAGTAGTTTTGGTTTTCCTTATTTTGAACATTTGGGAACCATCATTATGAAAATACTCCAGTTTAAGTATTTGTATTTTTTCTGTAATTAACTTTACTAAGTCAAATCCATGAATATTTATTGTCTAAGTCTTTTCTGAGGCTTGGAGCAGGAGAGAGCAAATGTCCCCAAAGTAGCTGGGTGTTTAATCCCTTTGTGCTTCGTACGTTTTAGGAGTAAAACTTTGGAAAACATACTCACAGATTGCTTCATAATGTCAGGAGAACAGCTGAAAGGAGAATTAGCATGATGTTATTCTGCATGGTTAGGCTGGGATTTCAACAAAATGGATGTTATTCATAATTAGATTATGAAATAAATTACCATATGATTTCAGTTGTGGTTCTCAGTAACATGACATTCATGACATTTTAATATATATGAAATAAAGAGTAATATATAAACTTAGTGTTTCTGTGAAGAGGAGAAGCAGCGTCTAAATGAATTTGTTTTGCTATTTATGATAGCAGTGTTTTGTTGTGAATTACTTGTGGGAACGAAGTATTACACCCAAGTTGGAACCAACAGATTATCTGAATGAACAACCAAGGTTGAAGTCTTGGTGGTGGATAATGGGTGCATTCTCTTACCTGATGAGTATCAGCAAAAACAGAGGGTCATCCAGTGAAGCTCTAAGATAAATCAGTGATAGAGAATTTTTAATGGGTTATGTAATGAACCATATGCATCTAACCAACTGGCTCACATATTGCCAAATCAAATCTCTTATGACCAACTTTTTTACTTCTGTTATTTAATGGCAGTTTACCTAAAGTCCATTCATATTAAAACCTGTGAGCTTTGAGACATAACCAGTATCAGTAGGGTTAAAAAAAGTGTCTGACCCTCACATCAAAACCCTCTCTTGTATTGAACAGTGTCCATGATAGGATTTTATGGTTCTAAGACTCTGCTTTGGACTAGCTTAGGCTATGGATATTATTGAATGTCCTCAGAATGAAGCAATTCCTCAACTAAATTTAACTGGTTTACAGCTGTCTAAGGATGTGAGTCATTGCTAACGCGTAATTTTTTCTAGGTGAGTGCTTTGGAGCTGACACAATGCTTAAGAACAACATATACATTGACTCCCTTGAAAATGTGAATTTCAGGACGTTTATGAACTCAAAAATCAGGGGTTTTTTTTCTTCTTTTTTTCTTTTTTTTTTTTTTTTTCCCTCGCCCTGATTTGAATTGTGCAGGAATATCTTCAGAAGCCTGTGAGGAAAATGCCTCTCAGTGGCAGTTTTCAGAAAAAACAAACTTTAGTGATAGGATTGAATTAGATTTGAAGGAAACTCATACTATTTACTAGCAGGGCAAAAGGATTGCAAACATGATAGTAATATTCTGAGAACATGGCTTGAAACATCTGGTTTAAATACGGTTTGTTATAGGGAATCCGACAGTACAGAAAAAAATCTTTATTATTTAGAAGATACTAGAATTACAATTCACTTTATGGTGACTGTTCTTGTTAAGTTCTGCTTTGCAGTGATCTCTCAGCAAACTAGTGTTACTAGGGGATAATTAGGTATGCAAAAGAAAGGAGGACAAAAGGAAACAAAGGGATAATGTCCTTAGAGATTACGTAAACATAGATGAACTGTTTTTCTGGCTGGTATAAATCTACTCACAAAGCACCCTTATTTAAAAGGCAAGAGAAAGAGAATATTCTTTTGTAACAGTGTCAGTTTTTTTTGTTCCTTCACCTGAGGTACAAAATAATTAACTGTTTATACAAGTTAAGTCAATTTTTGTTGTATCAGCACTTCTTTCTGCACACCATTCTTTTCTCAAGTCAACCTGATTGCAAAGTTAGGTCAAGAGTAAAGCATTAATTTCGTGAGGTGTTCTGCAATTCCTAGGTACTTTTTTAAGCTTTTTTTTCTCTGAATACAACTTGCTTCTTTTTGAAGCAGTAGCAATGTGCCTGTTTGCAATCCATACATTTATTAGATAATTAAGGTTTTATTTTTGGCAGAAATCACAAGGATAAATTCTTTGTACATTCTAAACTGCACGTCAACACAGTGCTTTATTTGTAAAGCTGAACGCCGTAGAACTTCATGCTAATTTCAAAGGACTTCTTGCAGACTGGAGACCACGAGACTGAAAATGACAAAAAGATTTTATCTTCTGAAAAAGCAAACAACTTTTTTTAATGGGAGCTGTGTGGGGTTTTAACTGGACCCGTGTAGTGGTACAGAAGTATGATTGTTTAAGATGCATCACTAGGCTGGAATTTTCCCATTTTAAATTCTCTTTCTGTCCTGTCCTTCTTCATGTTGTCCCCACCCCTTCTAGCCTGGTTCTTTTTCTGAAGCCAACTGTACATTCCTGTGTTAGCTCATGGCCACTGAAGATCTGGTGTAAGATCCTGTGCTCCAGCTCAAGGTGTTACAGAATCCCACTGCTTTAGGTTCAGCAACATCAGCACATTCCCAAAGCGCATAACAATATTCCAATTGCAAAGACAGCAGTGTTTCAGATTGAAGCATTGAAGTGGAGGAGCAGTAAAAGGAAGAAAACTTTGTTGGGAAGCAAAATTTATCCAGTCTTCCCTTGGTAGCAGAATTAATGTAAACTAAACAAATGTTTGCCACGTAACTGAACAGTTCACCATCTCTGCAGTGAAGTGTTAACTGGGACTACAGAATTCCAAGTTCTTTAAAAAGAGAGAGAGAGAGCGTTATTGGTATCTTGCACTTCATTGTGGGTTTTAATTTACTTATGCTTAATGAACTTTACACATTTAATAGATATGCAAACTACTTGAAGTTGTTTTTTAGCATGCTAATTCAAAAATAAGAATTTCCATATACAACTTGACAACAGTTGTGACCATATTTATATCAATTAGATGGATCATAAAGTGAAAAGAGCATACTGAGTGCAGCTGAACTTTGGAAGAAACACTGACTTTCATTTGCCAAAATCTTAGTGAACAAAGGGAAATTGTTTTGATCTGTCCTGAACTTTAAAACAACTTACAAATCTCACCCTTGCAAGAAGACGTGGTATGCCTAAAGCTTCACATTGTTGCTAGTCTTGGGAATTTAACCTTTAAAGTTAATCACAAGAACATTCCTTTCAGTCTAATGGTTCAGTAGAGTAATATGAATTATATTCACTATTGTGACAGACCTTACTTCACACTCGGAGGGAATTTGTTAACGCTAAATTAAATCATAGATTTTTGCAATTCATGCAGGATTGTTCTAGTGGTACTTTTGCAAGATTTGCAGTAGAAAGACAATTATGATGGTGAGGTTTTCAGTGTGACATCGATAAAACTGGATCTTAATGTTAGAAAACTGGCCAGTAATATCTGCTTATAGGCTTTCTGGTCTCCAAAAATGATTTTCAGAATTACAGTAATAATTATAAATCCAGTGCTACAGCTTTCTTGAACACTCTCTCAGGACTTAAGGTGATCTCTCAGTAACATTTTACTCCTTTCTCTGAAGCAGCAATTTTTTAATTATGTTTTTTCATGTAAGCATGTTTGTTTTAATGTGAATGTGTCAGATATGTTATCTTGCTTTTGATGCAAGCCCACCTTTCTCAGCTTCTCAAATACTGTGGGATTCCAGCAATACAGGTGTGTCTGTAGGCTCTCAAATTTTTATCATGATATCAGTATTTTTACACTGAAGGGAGTAGCATGTCTCCAGCTAGACAGAATTGTGACTGTTCTGTCATCATGTACCTGTTTACTCACACACTCTCTCTTCCAAAAATGCTCTTTTTGTCCTCCTGTTAATATTTCTGATGTGGACAGAATCCCTTTTGCCTGTGATCAGTGAGAATCCATCATCTCTCTGTGTTCATTGACCCTGGAGCTGGTGTGACCAATAGTGCATTTGCAAAACCAAGAAAGAGCTGTTTGGAAAGGTCACAACTTGTGTAAAGTTATGGTTCATGTGGATGGTTATGGCACAGGAATGGAACAGAAACACTCTCAACCCACCTGATTACTGAGATCCTTCTTGCAGTGCTGCTTTCACCAGAGGAATGCTAGGATTGAAAAAGCAGGGGAGACTTAACAGAACCCTGAGGTACTCTTTTGCACATCTGCTCTTGTAATGCAGTGAGGGAATACTATCAAGTGTTAAATTGACTGTCTTCTCTATACTCAGTGTACTCAGTGTATATTATGATGGAGATAGGTTACTGATCAAAACAATCTCTTCGTGGAGCTGCACTGGGGAATTCAAGTACAGAGTGTAAGCAAAGGGATTTCCCCCTGTCTGTAAAAAAAAGAACAGTGAAAGGTTTGCCTGCAGTCAAGTAGTATAGCTGGTTACTACATATTGAAGGTACACACAAACAGTATAATATGCAGTGAACTTTCTCAAATTGAAAAATATTTTGAATTTCAAGAAAGACGTTTTGCATTATTTAAATATTCCTCCAAATTACTGGATCTTTGTATTTCTCTGGGGGTTGTTTCACTTTTATCGTCACAGAATGAACTAAGTTAAAGGGTCTTTACCACTTCGTTCCTTGTACAAGTCCGAGTAGCAAGAAGCAAATTGGAAGACAGAGATAAAACATAAATGCAGTTATTTCTGTCACAACCCAGGTGATGCAAAAGTTATCACTGTAAAGTGTTAGTTGGTGTTTGATTAAAAATAAATATTTGGAGGAATGAAAAATGTTCTTTTTCAATACCATGCGATGGTGGGGTGTGGAAGAAATTTAACAACCACTTCACAAACCCACTTAATTTTTTCAGAAGTCATGGATACAATAGAAATTGTTTTCCAAGTGTTCAATTTCCACATGCCCTAGGGTGGACACTGGCTCTACAGAAGAATTGCTTGATTGAAGCATGATACAAAGGATCTGCTAGTAAACTCTAACTAGAGGAATTTGGGAATCTGGTGGCCTTGATGGACATTTAACTAGATGTTTCTCATTAAAGCCCTGGGCTATTTTTAATTTGCATTTGCTTGTGGTTTTCAGTGAGATCAGTATTTGTAAGAAGTAGAATGCTTCCTTGCCTTTGGAACAGAATGCCAGAGGAAGCTTCTCTTGCCTCTGCTCCTTGTGCTTCAGGGCTGCAAGGCAAAGTAATTAGTTCCACACAACTAAGAATAAATCACCCAGGTTGAAACATGATAGTGCTTGACAACTGGTAATGTTGGAAAAAATATTTCAGTGAATCATTATTGATGAGAAAATTGGTGTGCAGAGCAGATGATTCCAGTGTAGGTACGTGTGCCTTTACGGTAAGGAGTGTTGCTAACTTATCCATAGATGGCTGTCTTTACCCTGCAAAACAAGTATATATGGCAAGATTAAAGACAGTTAATATTTTTTATTTTTCCTTTTTAGAAAGATGGTACAGTAATATATATATATATATATATACACACATACACCTTAAGTTACAACATTTCAGAGATTTATCATCTTCTGAGTATTTAAAGACTAAAAAGTGTTCATAAAACCCTTGACCTTTTATATTTTCCAGAGGACATGGAGATTCCACTGAGGTTTATTTCAACTTTTGTTAGGGAGAAAAGAAAAACCTAATTTTGGTTACCTGTTTTATTTTCATCAGTTTTGCCCCATTGTGCCAGTTCATTTTCTGTAGTTTAAGGGTCATGTCCTTCACTGGGGACTCTCAGTTATCTGCCCCTGCAGAAGGCACAGCTGTAGGTACAGAGGGTTTTTTAAGTAGTACCTAGATGTTAGTGTGACTTGGAATATTTCTGCACACTGCTGTTCCCTGGATGATAACAAAACCCACCATTTATTACTCCAGGCTGAAAAATATGCATATAGACTGAAAGAATAGACAAGTTCACACTTTATACACATTGCATTCTTCTTGTTTGGGGGTTTTTTAATACCAGAGGATGCAGTTGTAAAGGGGAGATGAGTACTGCCATACAGCTGTCTTCTTACTCTGGTCATAGCAAACAGCGTTATTGAAACATGAAAATGCACACTGTCCTTGTGCAAATGCTTGTGCTGCCTCGGTAATCATCTTAATATATGCTGAAGCTGAATTATTTAGCTGAATTATTTGTATGTGGTTTGCTCACAGCAGAAAGTCTCTCTGCACTATCCCCTCCTCAGCCAGCCAGAGCCTTTGGCGAGAGTGTTTCTCCTTCAGAAGTAAACAGGAGTCTAAGAATAACTCAGCCTCCTTTGTAGTATATTTTCATGGTTGACTGTCTAAAAACCAGCCTGTCTAGACAGCTTATGACACTGGCAGCTCCTCGGGTCAAAAGCAACCACTGGGCTGCTCTTGGGGACGTTGCCTCCTCTGCAGCCCTATATGTGGGCACCAGTCAGTTTTCACTCAGAACAGTAGGGTTCTTTCTGAAGCTCCGTAGACTATATAAGGCATTAAAAAATAGATAGGCGTGTATAAAGAAGGAATTTTTGATTCTTAGAGTTATTTCTGACTCACACGATATGTCTCCGGTGATGGGTTCTTAGTGCTCTTTAATTTTGTTTTGTCATGTCATTTGTGTTGTACCCAAATTTAGTTCTGAACCTAACTAGGAGGCCTAATAATTTTTTTTCCTAATAGAAACTAACAGCGAAGATAAACCAAACCAAATTTCAGTCTGTTACTTAAACAACAACAAAAAACTTAGATAGTTTTTCTTCTAGCAGTAATATATAAATTGTGTACAAAGCTGAATCCTAAGTTTACTGTGCTTCCTTGAAGGAAATGAAAAATATGGTATAAAGAGTCTTAGACCAAAAGATTTCTTCCATGGGTTATAAAGGAACATTTGGAAGTGTTTCCCTGAATTAGGTCGTTCTTCCTTCTAGCTTTCATTTGTTAACACATCTGCCATTATTTGTGACTAGGTGTTTAGTCTCCTGCAAAATCTTTTATGGCCATCATTACGGATCTAGACTATTTTCTAAAACTATCATAAAATCATAGCATCATTTGGGCTGGAAAGGACCTTAAAGATCATCTTTTTCCAGTCGCCATGTTCTACTGTGTTCCAGATGTAATTTTAATAAACATAGCAAAGTAGTAGTGGATGTGTCTACACAGCCATTTTCTCTAGAGTCACAGCAACTCAATTTTTCCAGCATTGAAGAGTAAAACCTGGGTGTAAGTTGCTATATTTCCAGTAACAAAGCTGCTGCTAACTGCTGTTTAAAAGCTGAAACAAAAAGGTTAGTTTAATGCTTTAATTCAGCATTATGAGTACTGAACTAGTTAATGCTTTAATTCAGCATTGTGAGTACTGGACTAGATAGCCTTTGGGGTTGTCTGGTTGCATTATTTCTTACAAATGTCTTTGAAAGAATATCTTCCTGCAAGTGTTTTGGAGATGGGTACCTTACATGCCACATGCCGTTCACCAATTTATGATGTACATTTGCTATGCAAGAAGAACTTGTCAGAACAACATAAAAAAAAGAAGCAACTGAGAAATCTGTATACAGTTTACTCATATGTAGATAAATTATGGGTTTTGACATTTTATCATGATGCTGGTGTGTATGTATGCATAAAAAGGGTTTAGCATTAGGTTCTCTCGGTGTATCAAAAGATATATTCAGAACTCATAAACAGATCAAATTTTACAGCCACAGAAAACAAGGCTGATATGTTTTCTACCCAGGGAGTGGCACTTCGTTATCATCCATCACATAGCAAACCACCATGTAAGATGAACAAGAAAAATCGCCAGTACAGCAAAAATACGATAGTACCAAAGGAAATATTTAAAACAATACTTCTTCAAAACTTTTTAGTAATCAAGAGCCTTTTTTGGTTTACATATTTTTCCCAGCTTTTTTCCTTTCTTTTGTTAATGCTTTGATCATCCTTCAGTCACACAGTGTCCAACATCCTTGGAAATTAGGAATAATACCCTTTCTTTATGTTGTTCTTGTAAATAGTGTTTGGTGTTTCTTGCTCTGAATTCCTTCCTGATTGTTGGAAATGTTATCAATTCCTTGTTATTGTTCTATGGTTTTGGTTACATCTCTTGATGTTTTGATGAAGAGTTATAAGAGTTAAACTCTTGCCCACTTCCTTTGCTTTAAGAATAATTTTAACAATTTAATATACTCCTAGGATGATCTTGGATAGCTTTGCTGCTGTTGCCTTGAAATTTACCTCTTTCCTTTTAAGATCGAAAACCTTCAAGAGCAGCTGAGAGACAAGGAGAAGCAGATGAGCAGCCTAAAGGACCGCGTGAAATCCTTGCAGGCCGACACCACGAACACTGACACTGCCTTGACCACGCTGGAAGAAGCGCTCGCGGAAAAAGTGAGTACGGAAGGCGTGATCCTCTTCCCTGGAGAGCTCCTTTCGCTAATTTTCTCTCTGAAGTCGCTGATCCCCGGCATTCCCTGGACGGCGCATCCCACGGGGCCGGGGGCGCGGCCCTCGCCAGAGGGCACTGCAGGACGCACGAGCGCGGCGGGAACGGCGGCATTCCCGGTGTGGAATCCGTAAAGATTCTCCTGACAGCTGACGTTTTTTGGACGCTGGCTCTATTCCCGGGAGATAGCTGGCTGAGGGAACGGACTTTTCCGTTCTGTTTTGCTGGGACAACTTTTTGGACTTACTTTGTTTGGGGTTTTTTGGTTGTTTTTTTTTCACAGTACCCAGAGAACCAAGGCTATAGCTCCTTTAGTCTGTCAAAGCCTATAAACTATAAAAGTCTATTCCGCAAGCTGTGGGATTCACTTGCATCCTTTCAGCTTCCAGGATAACCAAAGCTCCGTTGATATCTGGTGTACTGAAAAGTTGTTCTGTTGTCTTTTCTTGCTGTATATCAATCCCGGTGTCACATCTGCGCTGCACCCTTTCCTCTCTGAAGGACCACATATTTAACTGTACATTGCAGAAAAATAAGATTTAAGTAATTCAGAAAGTGATATGTAATGTACCCTGGTTTGGGTTAATTTTGATTATCTGAGCAAGATAAATTGTGTTGCATTATAACAGCACTGGGAACTTTCAGAGATCCAGAAACCTGACATGTTGTAGCAATGAATGCAGATATTTCTGAAGTTTCCTCCTTCTTGAGGATGTTTAAAACCATAAGGAAAAGGGCAATATCCTACACTTCTCCTCCTCATTTAAAGTGTGTAAGAAGTGTTGTGATAAGAAACCTCAGAAGTTGAATTGACTAAGAGGGATTTTCTTCACAGAGTGCTTTCTTTTGTCAGGAAAAGACCATTGAGCGCTTAAAGGAGCAGCGTGACAGAGATGAACGAGAAAAACAGGAAGAGATCGACAACTACAAGAAAGACATTAAGGACCTGAAAGAGAAAGTCAGCATTTTACAAGGAGATCTCACAGAGAAAGAGGTTGACCAGCAGCACAAATCTGTTGTGATAGAATTGTTTGTTGTATATATCTGTGCTATATTTGAGATGAAGAAAACCATTGCTTTATAGCAATTGTCCTTCAACAAAGCTTTTCTAGTAAAACACAGTATTTGAGAACATGCAAAGCATAAATATTTCAGAACCACCTTTTCAGGGATAGCAGCCATCCCCTTATTTGCAGCCGTTAATCATGTTAGTAGTGACTGACTGACGGTCAGGGACAGCATTGACCAGAGCTGTGCTTATGGACAGCTGAGGGCAGAGAACAGGCTTGTTGCTCTCTAAATGTATGGAGGAAAGGATAGAGGCTGATCAAAGCTGTGGGTGCCTAAAGCATGAGGATAATGTTTATTCCTTTATTCCACAAAACAGCTAGTTCTTTTGACTCTCAAGACCTTTCTTGATTAATTAATTTTATTGTTCGTAATGAGCCAGTTGGCCAGACAAGTGAACTTAATTATATGAGAGAAATGTAAGTGCTCTCTGTTCCTCTCTTGTGTACTTACAATCTTGTTTCAAAAGTCAGTCAAAGTAAAACAATACAAAAAATATGTACCCAGGAAGTACTAAGATTTTTGTCTGCATGGAAATCAGCATTTGACAGGAAGAAACCTGACAGAAAAATGGTTTAAAAAGCAAGGAGTTGAGATGTCTTCTGGAGTTAGGTATCAGTTTCACTCCATGGAAGGTGTATACAGAAAAGCTTTGAACTCTTTCAGTGGCTAAATCCGCTAACAACTTACAGTGTTAAATACAATTTTATTGAAAACATTTTTTTCTTAAATGTGACTGTCACTGGAGCACAAGTTCCAGTTTACAGAATGACCCATCTTTAAAAATTGTTTTAAGATTCATTTAGACAAGGTTTTGTTTTGATCCTGAAAACCTGAATTAAATCACGCTGTCTTAAGTCAGCGACGTGAACGTGCTGAAATAATATGTTGTTCAAAATTGGATGCTGAACATAGTGTGAAGGGATAGGAAAAAAAATAGAGGCAAAAAAGAAACTAGCTGTTGCACTTACTTGATAGTTATTTCACATCTTTTAATTCAGACATCGCTGCTGGATCTGAAGGAACATGCTTCATCATTAGCTTCATCAGGACTGAAGAAAGATTCGAGACTGAAGACACTAGAAATTGCATTAGAACAGAAAAAGGAAGAATGTTTGAAGATGGAAACTCAATTGAAGAAGGTAATTCATGTGTATTTATGTGTTGTAAGCATACAGCGCTAAACACATTGACCATGTGTACGTAGAAAACTTTGGAACCTAAGAGCAAATTCTGTAAATTGTTTTCCTGCAGGAACTTTGAAGGTGTGTCCATGCAAACCATATTACTAGCTGTAGTTGGAAAGTAACTTTCAGACACCTGTGCTAATTTTGGAGTTCATTTACATGCAGTAACAGTGCTGTTGGCGCTTTTTCTTTTCACAGGTACTAGGAATTAAAGGCTTAGTCTTCTTCAGTACAGTTCATAGCAGTAAATGTGCCATTAAACTGGTGTAACACCTAAAAAAAATAACAGCTAAACATTTCACATACCAATTATCAGTGCTTACAGGCGTTAATGTGATAAATTCAGATATGTGATTGGCCCAACCTGTAGGAGAGTGTAAAAACAAATGAAAAGAATATGTCACCAGTGAAGTTTGTGATCTTTTGTTTTAATCTCTTTGCCAGTCACAGCTGCTATATTGGTAGGATTTTGCTGTTCAGGAGAATAGTACTCAATTGCAAGCAAGCTAATTCATTTGAACAGCATCTTTGGGTTATGTTTGCATTGCTTTCTTTATTTTAGCTGCGAGTAGCATAAATACTGCACTGTTGAGAGAAACATTGGTTTGATTTTAACTATTTCATTTTAAAAGAGCTGTGATGAAGAAGCACAAAACACACTAACCAAAATAGTGCTAACTCTTCTGTTTATAAAATTAGAAGTAGACAAAATGTAACAGTTTTTAAAAGAAATTTAAATCTTGGATTGTGGAGTTCTAGCTGCTTCTTTACATCCAACCAGGAAAAGGAGTACCCATGCTGTGGTTTGGAACTCTGTCCTAGTTCCTTAAATGAATGTGAGATCAAATTTTGAGTCATCAGTTAAGACCTGTTTAGGATTTCTTTTGTGTGGATGTAAAGTGTGTGTTAATGCACCTGAGAACTCATAAGTGAAATTCTGTATATGCATATATAGACCCATGTTTGTCCATAGTTCCATCACACAAAGTAAACAGTTCTGTTGCTCAGCATCAACAGAGCACAGTAACAACAAAAGGTAATTGTACACATTTAATTGGTCACACAGCCTCTTTCCAGTGGGTGAGTATTTCCAAAGGAAAGTCCTAAAGGACTCTTTCACTTTGAATTCTCTGTCATGAATTGCAGCTTCACCTTGTGTCAGTGTGATCCTAGTAATGAGTTGAGGAATCTATTGGAACTAAGATTTCCCAAAGGTTGTTAGAGCAATTGGATGATGGTATTAGTTTGTAGGTAGACACTGCAGTGGAGACTGTTATAATCACTTCAAGGTGATCCTGTTCCTTAGGGTTAAAAAGGGAAAATAGTTCAAATGTAAAGAGCCTTATTACTTGTACAGGAGAGATACGGGACAAATAACTGTTCTTAATTTGGTTCTGAGAAAAATAGTGAATATAAACTTCTTGTACTGTAAGAACAAATAAGATTTGCATCTTGTCACCCAAAGAAGCCATCTAAATCATTGTCAGGATGGTTTGAGTTCTACAACAGAAGAAAATTGATAGGCTACCATTCCCTAATGCTCTGGTTATTTGCTCCTCTGCTTCAGGCATTATTGTTTACTAGGACTTTTGGACCATTGTTTCCTGTGCAGAGACCCTAAAGTACTCTCTCAAGTCCTACAGAGATAAAATCATCAATACTTTGTTCCTTTGTTAATTACTGTGTCGTGTTGAGCTACTTCATTCTTTTGCATTGGGAAAATTCAAATTCTATGGAAAGATTTTTTTTTTTTTTTTTGCTGATAAGAAGTCAGTTTACAATGACTTTTTATATAGGAATCTAACCTCAGGACCCAGGTATGCAGTAATTAACTGCATTTGCTTTCCTCAAGTTGAACAAAGGAGCCCACTTCTACCACTGGTCTTCCTTGCTTTCTAGAACCAAGTCATGGTTACTCTTAGTTACTCAAGAAAATATAGTAAACATTTACTTGAATATGTTTTATACTTAGGAGTAACTTTAGGTATTTCTTTAAAAAGCTTTTTTTCCAGCTGTTTTTAATTTCCCAATGTTTTTTTGTAGCTTGCACAGAAGTAAAAAAAAAAAAAAAGTATTTTTAAAGGCTTTCTCTTTCTAATGCATTGCAGTTATTTATTCAGGCAGTTTGACATTTTCAAGACGAATTAGTTCCTTCTCATCCTTGAAACAATTATGACAGATAATCCAGCTCCGTTTTAAAGCTTCAGTTTTAGACATCTGCATTGTTAACCACTGCAAATAACTGTCATAATTAGCCTTAAAACTAATGGCTACATAAGAGCATTCAGTTTAAAACTGAATTAGGGATTCATTCTGTTGAGCATTATCTTAGTGCAGATTTACATAAGACACAGGCAGGAAGGAAGCTCTTGTGTGCCTCTTAACAATAAATGGCTAAAAGCTTTTTCTTTTAGGTTGTTTCCTTTACAGTTTGAACAGAGATGTGTCTAACATCAATCTTGTTTGAGTACTTTCAGTTAAATCTATTAGCTTTAGAAGTTAAGAAGATGACAGACGAGACTGAATTGGGCTGCTTTTAAGCTATTAGATAAAAAAGATTTAGGCAGTCCTTGGAAAAAAACTCTTGCTACTCTCCAAACAGTGAGCCTCTGAGAAATCATAAACCATGCAAACTTCCACTTTTTCTGTAGAAGAGATTTAACTTTGCACTAAAATGAAATATTATTAGCCAAGTGTGCAGGTGTGCTGAAAAGTTGCTGATATGATTTTTCTTTCCATGTCAGTCTCCAGGGTCTGACTTAGGTGTCCACTTCTCGTTGTTACTATTCCTCTGATCACTAATAATTATTTTATGTTGATCCTTGACTTAGAGACTAAAACTGCAGGTTTTCATATTATTTTTTTTTCCCCAATAATACTGCTATGGTTATACCAATCTGTAAGCTTAATATTCTAATTATTCCACTATCACTGCTTCTGTGCTCAATTTTCAGCCTTCTGCCAGCAGGAGATACTGTGGGAGGTTGTGAATGCTGAAAGCAGGCCATAGATGGATCCCTGTTGAGTTTACATGGCCTGGTGTCCTGTTTTTCTTTTAGCTGAGATGGAATCATTAGAGGCAAATCACACACAGGGGATTCTCTCCCCGTTTTTATATGAAGTGGTTTTATGCTGTGTTTTTCTTTTCCTTAGGCAACTCTTTTACCAAGCTCCTATTTTAATGTAATAATTTTAGAGTGAAAAAGTTTTCCTTTAGTTGCTTTTCTTTGGGATACTCTTTTCCTAACCTTTTTTGTCTTGTCTTTTCCAGCCAGTATACATTCTTTCATTTTGTTTTTCTAATTTGGAAGGGAACAACTAGTATTAGAAGTTGTTCCAGTGAAGATAAGTGGATTTTTGTCCATCTTAATTTCCAGTGCATAGTTTTTCTCCCTCTAGATATGCTCCTTATTTTTAGGGAAAAGAAATTGTCCAAAACCATATGTTAACAAACTTCCCCTTGGTGCAGTTCTAGGAACTGTTCATCAGAGAATGTTAGCAGTGATTCCCTGCCAGGAAAATACCTCTGGGTTCAACAGGCTCACTCAGAGGGTGTTTGTGTTTCGTTTTTTTTGGTTGGTTGGTTGGTTGGTTTTTTTTTGTTTTGTTTTGTTGTTGTTGTTGTTTTGGTTTTTTTGGTTGTTGTTGTTTTTTGGTTTTTGGTTTTTTTCTCCTGTGGTGTTCTTTTCTCAAGTTCAGGAGGATAGTGTGAAATGGTCACCAAATTCTAATATTTTCCAAGATTTACTTGGCTAATCTAATACAGATTATTTTTGTGAACATGGATTTCCTGTCACAACTGAAAATATTACTGATAATGTTGGTAGATGATACAGAAATACTGACTTTTTTCTCAGCTGATTTTTTTTTTTTCAAAGAGGGGACAGTAAATGATGTATTCAACATAGAAAGAAAAAGGCTACCAGGAAAATCAGGGTCTCTTGTAACAATAAAAGTAAAAACCCAGCAATTGTGTTCAGCTACCAGATAGTGCCAGTTACTTTCTAAACCATTTAGCTGTCTTGAAATTGATACAAGGGAAGCACTAGAAATCAAAGTCCTCCTCAATCTGTGAAACTCATCTGTAAACCCACAGAACTATGTTAAATATGTGGGGCAAATGTGTTAAACTGCAAAATGAAGGTGAAGTTTGGAACTTGAATGAGGGTGACTCTCCATGTTTCTCCTTTTTCAAAAGCTGGTTAGTAATGCATGCTAAAAACACTAATTAAGATTCTGTTGTCTTAGTAAATGGATGTTGCAGCTATTATTTTAAATTCTTTTCTTGTTGCATCTTTTCTTTTTCTCTCTCACACTGTTCTATCCCAAATTTTTCTCCATCTTTTCCTATCTTCTTTCTCCCTTTTTAGCACCCTGAAGTTTTATTGAGTCATCCATCCAAGCTAGTAAGTTCCCTGGCAATCTGAGAGGCTGTTGCCAGCCATATTTAATTTTTTGTGTTGTATGTGCATTCACCTGTGTTTTTATATTTGGGCCAACGCAGAATATATTTTTGAATTACTTCAGTAGAAGGTATGGCTAGTATGGATACAAACAAAATATCTGTATTTTGTCAGTATATCTGACCAGTCATGTTCAGAAAAGCTTTCTGAGATGCTTTCACTGTTTGACTGCGTTGGTCTGACTGCCTTTCTGTTTGGTCAGCTTGATACTGTGTCAATGCTTTTGTTTCCCTTTGCTGCTAATGCTTAAAGTGTCTTGTAGCTTTTCTGTCCCCTCCATTGTCTGTGCACTTTCAGAGCAAGAATGTAGAATTTCTGTGCAAATCAAGCTTCTTGCATGAAAGCGTTCTGTAACACGAGGTACAGCAGAGAATTGGAAATAACAATTAAGTTACAGCAAGTAAGAAATGGCTTAAAAACTTGTGTAACCATTAAGCCCGCTGGTACTATGTCAGTTTATTTTGGATCCTGTTACCAGCCTCCTGTTTGATGTCAAAGAGCACTCCTTTCAAGGAGTGTTTGTGTAATAATATCTTGACACCGTAAATTACGTAATCCAAGATGGTTTTCATCAGAGATTTCTTCTGTGGCTCTGTGCATAAAAAATGGTGTTACAGAACTTTCATGGGTCTGATACCTGTGTTACTCTTGACAATGTTCAGGGTAAATGTATCTGTCTATCCTGACAATCATTGTCTGAGGATTAGAGAATTGCTGGTGCTTGCAATAGTCCAGTTTTAGTGGCATCCTGTATTAGGAATTGTTTTAATAGAGCAGATAATGCAATGCATTTATGGGACTAGATTTGTGAAGAGAGTTGTGCTGTGCAGTAGAAAATTCTCTTTGAATGCACTAGGGCATAGAGACTCCTACACTACATTTTGAATTATTTATTATATGTAAAAACAGTCATTAATAAATATTTTAGGGTGTTCGGTGCACGAAGTTAGAAAAAAAAAACAATTTTCTTGAAGGTTAGTAGATATGTCATGGATATGGTCAGTGGATAAAGATCTCCTATAAGTTAGTTGATATTGCATATGAAGAATTTCATTATATAGTATTTCACAACAGAAAATATTTTTACTCAAAAGTTTTGGGTGTTCAGGTATGAAAAACAGATTCAAGTGTCTTCTGGTAAATTGATATATTCCCCCACTTTAAAATAATTTTCCAAACTCCAAACCTGCAGATTAAGTTGGTAGAGCCCATTACTAAACCTGTTTAGTGCATCCTGTTAAATAGACTCTTTTATCAATTGTTTCTGGTTTTGCAGAACCTTTTAAATCTTTAAGCTGAAGTTTCTTAATGTTGTTTGCTTCAGTGTGACGTTTTTGATTGGTTTTGTCTTTTTGAAAGAAACTCAGCCATAACAACTGTTTTCTGGAACAGAAATATGTTGGTTTTAGTCATTTTTTAACACTAGTAATTTTGCATTGAAAGATTTTATCCTTGTACCAGATTTTGATACCGCTGTTGAAATCCATCTAAACCGATTAAAGGTTAAATGAATTATTTATTTGGTTGTGCTCAGTGGAAAGCTAGATTAGCAAGGAAACTTCCCAAATCCTCCACCCCATCCTGAAGAGAGAGGAATGTCTCTCTCCATTGTCACAGCCTCTCCTAGGTCTGGTCATTTGTGCAGGTGGCAGCAATACCAAGCAGACCATTCACCAATTACCATCCTGGTTCCAAGCAGCTGCTGGATACAAATACAGCAGCAATCAGCATCTCAGTATGCAGGACATATCAGGACAAACAGTGTTAAGATGGGGAGCTGGTGCTCCATTAGCCGTTAAGAGGAGAAAACAGATTGGTTTTTGCTGGGAGAATGAGTATCTGGGATGACAATGAAAACTCCCCTGAATCCGGGATATGGGGAGGAAGAGGGAGTTGTGTGTCAGCAGAAGACACGAGGCTACAGGTGCTGTTGGATATAACTGCAAGAAAATCTCCCAAACCTGAAAAAAAAGTGGCAGGAAAAGGATGAGGAGAAAAGATAGATTAGTGGAATCTGCCTTAAGAGGGGTGGAATTTGAACCTGGCTAAATAGTGTTGATAAGAGGTTGGGAAAATGAGATATAATATGAGAAGATTGTGCTTGGTGCAAATAGGTAGGAGAATTAGTGTCAGGAGAGCATATTCTCTACAAAATCTATAATAGCACACATAATTTCTGAGACTCCCCATTACTCTGAAGTCAGAAAATATGAAGAGTTGGAACAAACTGTGTTTTATTCTCCAGTATGATACAGCCAATGTGCAGGGTATGGTACAAGAGGCTTTGTGAAGGCCAGGTTGGATGGGGCTCTGAGCAAGCTGGTCTAGTGGAAAGTGTCCCTGCCAATAGCAGGGGTGTTGGAATGGTAGATGATCTTTAAGGTCCCTTCTAGCCCAATCCACCATCTATGATTATATGATGGCTTTGAAAGTTCCAGTCCTGATGATGCTTCATGACAGTGTCAGCATCATCTCATGCAGGGGAAAGTTGGAGAGCTTTTTTCCCTGTATTTCTTATGCCTAACAAATTTAAACTTACCTGCTCTACCCCTTTGAGAAACTTTGTTCAGATAACACTCACTTAAAAAAATTAAATATCCAAAAGCTGGGAAATGGCCAGTGCCACATTGTGTGGTCTTTCTCATTTTTCACTGAGTGGTTATTAGAGCATTTTATAACTAAATTATTGTCTGCTAGACTCTTGCTGGCTTCAGTATTGCATGACAAATGCTCCAAGAGTGAGCCAGAGATATATGAGGAAGATGGGAATCATCTAGAGAAATTAGATGATAAAATTTTTTTTAGTAGTAGGAAAGCACTGAGTGAATAAGGCAGGATATTGTTGCATCTCATTTTTTCCCCTACACAACAGGTATAATAACACATCCTCATTTCTCACTGGTGATGTTATGAAGTTGATTAGTTACTATTTGTCCAAAAATAGCCTGCAGTCAGGATTAGGATGATGAAAAGAAAATTGGGGAAATAAATTTTTTGTCATTTTGCAATTTAGAATAAACAAAGTCTAGAACCATGCATTGAATATCCAAAAGCAGGGCCTGACTATCTGATCATTACTTGAGTTCTGTTTCTGTAAAATAGTACTAGCCTGTGGTCAGGTGAATAAAGTCCAGATCAGAGGAGGCAGGTGAGGGAGTTGAAGTTTGCTCACAAAGACAGACGTTCCCTGGGCAATTCCCTCCTGTCTTTATACCTGGTTTGTGTTTTTGTAAATTCCAAAGAGAGCAAATTGTTAACGTCTAGTAACAACTCTGGAACAGATACCTTTCTGAAGAGATCACTCTTTTAAGTGTTAGTAGTTGCCTTCTCTTGAGGCATCTTCCTGTCTTTACAATTTTTTGTAAAGAAAATAATTTGTTTATGAAATGATTCCAACATTATTCAGTGTCAGGAATCTGCCGTTACATTAACAAAGACTAACCATTTAAAGATGGTTAAAATACAACAAATAACTCTTTGTGACAAACTCAAGTTTACAGTGCATAGTAGTATATCAGAGAATTTCCTGTGCCTTTTGCTTCCAATGCAGCCTTCTCCAAAAACCTCGGAACTAAAGGAGGAGAAAGTCTGGTTGTTTTTTAAATTTACAATTTTGTTGAAGCTAATAAAACACAATAGAAGGCAGCACAAGTGTCTTATCAATTGAACTGCTGCCTTCATGATAGGAGATGTAAAGAAAGGGAGTGCGTGTGTTTGTCTTTTGCAGTAAATAGTCATAATATATTTTTGTATTTGTGTGTGCATTTACTATTTTTAGGAGACATGAGGCACCCTTGGAGGTAGGAGGGTGGATTAAAATGGGATTTCAGGTTCTTGGGAACTTC
This sequence comes from Empidonax traillii, assembly GCF_003031625.1. Classification (NCBI taxonomy): domain Eukaryota; kingdom Metazoa; phylum Chordata; class Aves; order Passeriformes; family Tyrannidae; genus Empidonax; species Empidonax traillii. The sequence goes on along the minus strand of NW_020955218.1, from coordinate 3,080,795 downwards.
CACTTTGTGGCCAGAAGTTCTTGGTACCATTTGTATGTGAAATGTTAAACTGAATTTACTGTCTCAATTCATAGGTAAAAGTAGAAAGTGTTTGCTGTGAATTATTTGCTGTTTGATTTAGGCAATCTTTTAGGAATATTGATTTGGAATCTTAGCCGTAATGTTTGGAATTTTTATTTACATTTTAGAACCTTTAAATTGGATCTGTGCTATTGTTTTCTTCCCTACTTCTGGCATGCTTTAAGCTGTGTAAGATTACCTTTCCTCTTAATAAAGAGGTTTTTGGCACAAAAAATATCAGCTTAGAAAATTCTTTTTAACATGTTTTGTGTTCCTCTTCTCTCCATCTGTAAATAGTGGTTATTTCTGTGAAAACATTAAACATCTTTGTTTTAGTTGTAGAAGTTGGCTTTGTCAGCTGATTTTCTGTGGAAGCAATAGAAATTATAGTACATTTATTTGAGGAACAATCACTCTTTCTTATATTCTTCAGTACCTGAAGCACTCACCCCATCACTTACCACATTCCAGATGGAAAATGATGGCTAAGAGCAGGAAAGCAGAAAGCTGTTAAACCAGTTTATAGTCCCTCTTAAGAACTGTGAGAGCATATCCAGAGCAGTAAACTTAAACTGTTCTCTGTCCTGAACCACTTAGAATTCGAAACTGAATTCACACTGGCAAAGATTAATACTGATCAGATGAGCTTTACTAGTAAAAACATAGTTTAAGAAAGTGCTGCTTTCTAGCTGAAATGTGACTGTGTTTCTTAGGCAGATCAATGCAGAATGAAAAGTGCAGATTTTGCTGTGCTTTTGCAAGTAGCTTAAATTCACCTGTTTGACTCCACACAGGAACAGATGTAGAGAGCTAATGATGGGGTCAGCAGTAACAGTTAAGGGGTTTAAAATAGCCTGTAATCAGGTAAACTCCATGGCCTGTGTAGATTCTCTTTGTCAGAGGAGAAAGAGCAGTGTTCCCCTCACCCTAAGCAAGCTGCTTTTAACATTTGTATAGTTTTCATCATACTTTTTTAATGCATTATCACAGTTGTTTGTTACTGTATTATGAGACTGCAGATTTACAGATACTGTGTCAGGCAGAGATGGAAGTTGAACTTATTGAAATACTTCTTAGAGTCTTATAATACAGAAGAAACTCTTAGTGCATTTGTCATTTTATATGTTGATTCTATTTAAAAGATGAAATTACTACTAATTTTGAAATTTTTGTACACCTTTGGTGGGTAGGAGAAGTTGTATGTGGAGTTTTTTTACTGTGAATATAGGAATTCATTACGTGTGTTTAACTTTTTGGTTTAAAAAAAAAAAAACAAACTGATGAATTATTTTGCAAAATTTTGCATTGGGAAGGTGGCCAATTTCGTGTGTTCCAAATCTTGATGTGAGTTTGTGGGAAACCTCTAAATGCACTGGTTTTCTCTCCTATACAATAAATGAACCCAGTAGGATTTTAGATATGGTCATGAAATGCATATTTTGTGCAAAACCCACAAAATGGACCAAAGTCAGTCAGTAATTCTCGACTCAGGAAGTGGGCTCCAGTTTACACCGTATCACATAACATTCTCTTTGTGTTAGGTGAAAGTATCCATACTTATGTGCATTATATACAAATAACATGTGTTATGTGTCTTAACTAATAATTTATGTCGTGTAAATAGCCCTTTGCTTCTATAAGAACCAGACACACTGACTTGTTGGCTAATTTTCTGAAAAAGAAAATTTATTTCCCCTTCTCAGTAGTGTCTCTTGGGTTGTTGTGGAGATGCTTTTATTAGCAGAGTAATATAAATCAGGCCTGTTCTGACATTAGAATTGCATTAGCTCTTATAACTTCTTTTGAATCAGTTTAATAAGCCAGGCTAACAGCCTAGCTTTGCTTGCTCTTTTCTTTTTTTTTTGGTAAAGGAGTTTCTTGATTATCTGATCATGTATTTTGGATGACTTTAAAGAGCCTGGAGGAGTATTTGTTAAAACAAACAATTTAGGATGTTGGAAACATACCTAAATCCAGTGCAGAAGAATTCAGGCTCTGTGTCTTTTGAAATCCAGACTTAACTCTATACACTGTGTCTCTTAGGACAATACAGATGCCCCCAGTAGATGTAAAGGTGCCCCCCAAAACCAATATTCCCAGTTTCCTGTGTTTGGGAAGGAAGGATGGATTTTTTTTTTCTTTGAAATTTAGGTGTAGTTGAAAAGGAAATGAAATAAAATATTTGAGATTTCCTGCAGGTTGGAAATCACAAAAAGGCATTTCAGAAACACCCACCAGCACTCTCTTTCCAAGGCCAAGTGTGTCCCCTGATGCTTGCAGCTGTTCATGGAAGTGACACACTTGTCAGTCTCACTGCTGCCATGTCCTCCTGGAGCCTGCATCCTCTTGGCAGTGCATTCATTACACTTCCACTTGCTGTAGAGAGCCCTTTCCCAGGGTGTGTAATTCAGAGTGCTTGTGGGGCAGTAAGGAATCTGGAAGCATTGACAGCCCAAACTCCTAAAGGCTTCTCAAGCTTCCAGGCCCATCAGGGATGCACTTGGGTCCATGTCTCAGTCAGAAGCAGGATTTTCAGACTTACAGTTCAGTAACAGAGGGGTTTGACTTGGAAGTCACTTAGAAGTGGGGAGCCTTTTAAGTCTTCCTAAATCCGTTGCCTCAGGAAAGAGTTCTGTACTTCCATGATCTTTGGTTATTGGGCACTCCTCAGTGGGAGATCTGGGGAGTGCCAGGAATTTTGTTCTAGGATAAAATAGTGTGCAGGTTAACCAATTTTCTGGAATTCCTGTCTTTAAAAATAAATAATAAATAAAGCCAAAACAGTTTAGTATTGACTCCAAGGCGGGAGCTGCAGAGCCAAGGCCCTGGAACATGAAGGATTCCATTGTTTGGGAAACCCAGCTCTGTCCCAAGGTCATAGTCCCAGTGAAGACAGGTATCAAGACATCCTTCAGTCCTAGAATATTCTACTCCAAGTTTCTCCTGGATTTCACTAGAATGTGGCCTTGGCTTTAAAAGAGCTAATTAAAAAAATAAGACACTTCAAGGCAAAAATGTTGGGGTCAATTAATGGATATTTTCCTCCAGTCTTATTTTACTGAATAACTAAACAGATTTAGCCAAGTGTAGTGTTGCTATTTGGTTCTTTATAAGCAGCAGCTCCTAACCCTGTGTTTTATACTGCTGCAGTTCTCTCCAATTACCTTTAAAAGCAACAGAGTCCTGTACTATCAGATCCAGACTTAGTGTGCTTTGGAGCAGAACACTGGCAGCTTGTAAAACAACTTTCTGCAGCTGCACACGGTAGGGAGAAAAGTCTGCAGTCTTATTTTCTGTTGGAGGTTTGTTTCAGGGAAGAGAAAGGCCTTGATTTTGCAGGCAATCCTCATCAGCAGAATAGCTCCGTCAAACCTGCTATTCACTGAAGCAAATTTGAGCAATTCTGAAATAGCTTTAATTGATACCAAATTGCAGATCAAGATCCAAGGGCAGAGGTACACGGGGAGTATAAAAGGGTAGTCCTTAGTCAGCTGGTTTAACTTCCACCGTAAGTACTGCATTTTCCTTGTCACTAATATGCTTGGGAAATGTTGAATTAATTTTACTGGTAAATTAGTGATGTTTATAACAAACAAAGCCACTTAAAAAAAAAAAAATCTCTTCGTTGGGATCATATAATCTGCAGTCCTCTAATACTTTTTGTCCCAATAGCCTGATTTTGAAAAATATATTTCCTAGATAAATAGGCAAAGATAATTTTGGGAGGTAACCATAATCATAATAATCCTGGTCTATATGGCTCATGTAACTAGCAAGGGCTTGAGAACACCAGCACCATCTGTGCAAATATATCTGACACTTTGCATACTGATGTAGTTATTGAAGTTATTGTAGTTATTAACCTGTGTTTTGTTTTTCTAAATTATATGGATTATTATAGATTCCTCAGGTAACTAATTCTAGAGTCCTATCCATGTTTTAAAAGTGTACTTTAGGAACTTTTAGACTCACAGTTGCTTTTCTTTTCCCATCCTTTTAAAGAAGTCAAACTTTTTTAATATTTTCATATTTTTACTTCTTTTTTTTTTCGATTCTGTTTCAGATTAACAATCAATTTCAGGCTAACTAAAAATAAAAAAAAAAAAATTGAACTTGTTTTAAATTTTCCGTTTCCCTGAAAGTATTTTCCCATACTCAAAAGTAGCACAGGCCTCCATTGCGTTTCTGTGCAATAATTAATCTTGCTGTTTCGAAATAGGTCTCTAGGTAGCATTTTGCAGTTGTCATAGTATTTGTGAAATACATACACATGGATGAAAGTGGTTTGTTGTGTTTTTTTTTTCCCTTGAACCTTTTTTCCTGCAGGCTCATGAGGCAACACTGGAGGCGAGGGCCAGCCCGGAGCTGAGTGATCGAATGCAGCAGCTGGAGCGAGAGGTAACGCGCTATCGGGAGGAGTCTGGCAAGGCTCAAGCCGAGGTGGATCGTCTCCTGGAGATCTTGAAAGAGATGGAAAATGAGAAGAACGATAAGGATAAGAAGATAGCAGAACTAGAGAGGTGAGAGTGGTAGAAAGTTAATAGAGGAGCAAAAGAGCTGATTGAAGTTAGAGGTAACTTAAGTCTGGTTTTTCTTGTCGTGAAAACTTTTAGAGTGCCTATTTTGGGAAGGTCTGTTTAGAGTTTTTCTCTCTTCAGTCCTTTATTGTGGTGGATTGTAAGCAAGAGGGTTTCTTACTGTGTGCTTTCCTTACCTGGCTGCTCAAAAATAAGGCTGATATAGCTAGAATTAGAAGGGTAGATAGAACTGTGAGGGAACGGAGAGGGTAGGAAAAGTTGCTGACACTGCTGTGTTTCTAGAACAGTTCGTTGTTTTGATTTACTAAATTCCTCAGGCATTTCTCTCACAAAACAAATAAGACAAATGACTTTTAAGAGTTTATGATACTAGTTACTCAGATTCTTCTGACAAGTGACAAGTGACTCTTTGTACTGGTAGAGACACAGGTAAACTCTGTCCCAGGTGAAGCCTAATGAATAGATCTGCTCTTATTCAAACAAAGTGTGATTCGACCCTTTGCAGTATTTTCCATCTTTCTGTTGGAGCCAAGGTGCTCAAGATACTTTTTCAAGACTATAATGCCCCAAACAAAAATTATGATTTATTATGTTTCCTTGACATTTGTTTCACAATTATAAATAGTAGATCTTGGGAAAGACCTGAATTGGATTCTGTGTTCTCACAGAACATTTTCTCCTTTTCTCACCTTACAGTGGGCCAAGAGGGAATTTCTAGGCATTAGAAATACCTGTTTGGGTTTTTTTGTTTACATTACTATTGACAGTGAAGAATCACTAACTTGGAACAGCAGAATGGAAATTTGATTGTTCCCGTTTGCCTTGTACCAGAATAGTCTTTCTAATTTGTATCTCTTCACTATTCAACTGCTCTCTCATTTCATGTCAGGAAGATTAAGGCAAGAGGTTCTGCATTCAGTGGTTATTTTTAATTGGTTTGCTGATAGTCAGATTATGGGCCCCTCTGAACGATTTGAAAAATTTTTGTAGGAGTCCATTTTCTTTTCCTTGAAAGTTACAGAGCTCCAAAACAGTTCAGCTTGTCACCTGGATTTCTTCCCTCTTTGTCGTTGAAAGCAACATCCTGTTAGTTGTGTTGAAGTTGTCTTATTTGACCTAAATTCTTTATACTTATGGCTTGAACACCCAAAGATGAGGATACATCCTTTTTGACTGTCTTCCCTTTTTTCCTATGTGATAAGAATTTTCAGCCCATTGATACATAATGTATTCAGCAGAACATCCAAGCAATAAGTTGATAGAGTAGGTTCATTAAATATAGACATGGGAAAGCTACACTGCAGTTACAAATCATTTGTTTGCATGATTTTTTTTCAGTTCTTTTGAGGTGCCTATCTCAGATGTGAAGTTCACCATGTCATCGTCTTAGGGCATGTAAGTTTATTAGGGATCAGGTATAAGCAGCAAATTTCCATTAGAAGGAAGGTATGAGGAAGAAATATGTTTATAGTGCCTTAATTTTTTTTCTATGTGGAGAAGTAACTTCTGTTGAGGAAAAGCATGTCAGAAATATGCCATTCCTCAGCCTGATTCCTAGAGGAGAATGAAATGACAGGAAGAGAATCTTCTTACCTGTACTTGTAATGCAAGCCTCTAACCACAATTGGGACTTGCAGCATCAAATACTGAATAGACATGTACAAGTGTCCTATAATCAAAAGAGTTTATAGTCTACAAGGGAAAAACAACAAATAAGAACAATTAAGATGGGTCTCATTGTCTTTTACAGATAAAAGCATTGGAACCCAGTCTTCAAAGAGTTAGATAATTTTTTTCTTTGAAAAGATGCACTTCTAGAGATCTGCAAAGCAATTATTGTTTTTATGTTGCAGGGTAGTTCCTTGCTGTTTCAGTCACAGACCAAACTCTTGATATGAAAGCATAAAACCCCCAAATGACTGGACTTCATTCCATAGCAATTTGGTGAATACTTTAACTATTCAGTGTTATCCATTCCTTCTTACCACCTGATCTTCACTCTTATAAAAAAATTGAGTGGACTTCTTCTCTTTTTAACTTGTCATCTTTTTCTACTGAAATAACATGGAATATGTTTTATTTCTACTAATGAGAATAGTTGTATTTCAACTATGTAAAAGGCTGCTTTTGTTACCATGTGATTTCCAGCAGCTGAGAAAATCAAGGGAGGAAAACTATCTAAGAATATTCATGTGCCATAATCACTGTAATTGGAACTAGAAAAAGTCTTCAGATCTAAGGTGGATACTGTTAGTGTGGTGAATTAGCAAAGTATCAAGACCTGAAATGAGTTTTCAGATGGAACTGTAATATAATCACAGCACTGGAGAAAAAAGATAGAAAGTTTCAGAGACTTTATAGTGAAGTTTTAATTAGTAGTTTCTCTTTTTCTGAATAATTGTTGCCATTTCTGTTTGACCTTAATTGTTTTCAGCTGCTCCCCAAACCACTATTCCCTAGAACCTTAATTTATTCTTGTGAGTTTTTGCACAAAGCAGAGATTTTAACATGCCTATTACATGTAGAGGTTAGTCCTGGTTTTATCTACCATGCTTGTTTATAAAGTATTCTTTCATGGCTGAACTTATATATCCAGGCATGTTATATGGATGTTTTAGAGCTAGAGTCTTAGTTTCCTGGGAAAAAATAGGTATTTTTGCCTTTTAAAAGTCATTCCTAAATTGTGGTCCATGCAGAGCGAGCTAGAAATTATCTTGGCTTCTGATGCTTCTACAGCTGTTCAAATTCTGCTTGTGCAAAGAACCCCAATGCTTGCAGAAGTATTTGTCAGCAAGCAAAACAGTGAATATTGCTGTCCCTATCAGGAACCATTAGTATTCTATGTAGAGCAAGATGAGAAGAAATAAGTCACATTCAGAGAATAACTGTACTAACAAAATTGGGATTTTTCAGAAGATAAAGTCTCTCTTCCCTGTAGTTTTCTCTTATGCTAATTATATGTGACAAATAGACCGTCTGTGGTCAGGAAAAGAGAAACAGTAGCACAGTTTCATCCATGGAAGAGAAGAAATGTGTCACCTTTTAGGGAGGTGTGCATGGAGGAACAGAGAAGGGGAAGAGACAGTGGGGAGAGGAAGATGAAATAGAAAGCCTTTTCAATGTAGGCAAAGCTGCCTTTGGTTTAAATTAAAATGAGGAGGGAAATGCTTCCACTCTTCAGTAGCTGTTGCAATTTCTGGGTGGGTGACATTGTTTTTCAGCTGTGAATGGGAAGAAAGATTTAGTTTTGGTGCATGCTATGCAGAAGTTCAAGAAAACACGAGGTTGAAAGCACAAGCTCATTAATTTATATTCTCTCTGGGGAGAATTATGCTTTTTCTTAAGGGATGGTGGACCCTAAGTCCACATTTCTTCTGTGGTTGAACAGCCCTGTAAGTTTTGTTTGTGTCCCCAGTTGCGATGGTGTAGAGGGTTTTGTAGCTGTCTGGTTGTTCACTTCCTTTATAACTAACTGTTTGCTTTTTGTATTGCCATCCCATGATCTCCCGTCCCTCTCCGTAACTTTCCATGTTTGTGTTTCGTTAACTCCCTCGCCTCTTCTTTCCATTGCCACTGTCCCGTCTTGGTTTTCCACGAGTTGTTTTGTTTTGTTTTGTTTTGTCCGGGCGGGGTTTTGTTGCCCGTGCCTTTCCTCAGAAAGCACGCCTCCCACAAACTGCACCCTCCCTACCAGGTGTCGGTCCCCGCACCGCAACACGTAGGGGGGTTTGTGTGGGACTTCCTGGGAAAGTGAGTTCCTCTATAAGGCTTCTGTTTTCCTCCGGGCTGGAATGTTGCCACTGGCTGCCCAGCTGCTCCTGCTGCTCCTGCTGCTCTTTGGGTCTGCTGCAATTACGCTTTTTTTCCCCGTGGGTCAAACAGGAACTAGTCCTGTCATGTACGAGCTCTGACAGTCTCTGCGTTCGACTCACGTCACAGTGGTTGTGACCACAGTCCAGGGGAGGTTTGCTGCTAAATTCTCCCTGATTTAAACTCAACAGAAGCTGTTGCTTTTCAGTTCTAATTCTCTTGCTGTGTTTTAGCTTTGGTTCTAATCTCTGCTATCAGTTCTACCCGAACCAGCCAAAACTCAGTGTTCTTCAAGTGTTCTAAAGTGTGTCATTGATAGAGGTCAGTATTGACTTATTCTTGAGGCTTATTGTGATCGTTATCCTGAAATAAGAAAACAAACAAAAAGGAAGGTAAAATAAGGAAAAATAATGCTACTTATCTGGGGCATGGCCTTCACAGCCTTCAGATGGATAGTTTACATGCAGACCTATTCATCTGCATGTATTGTGCAAATAAGAACTGACTTTGTAGTTAAGAGGTGGCAGTAAATATTTAAGTATATGTTGCTTCAGAAGTAAGCACTGAGTGAATATCTGTGGAAGTGCTGGTTCCAATTACAGGTTTAAAATTGATTTTCATTCAGCATACTCACTGTATCAAATAGGTAGCTCTTGTAAGGACACAGGATTATTTTCCTGGAGGAAGCTTGACTTCGATTTGGGAACTAAGGAAGACGGCGCTCAGCTTTGAAATGCCAGCGGTCCTGTTAAGGACAGCTGGAATTGGTGGCTATTTTAAGAAAGAGATTTTGGAGAGTTTTTCTAAAACAAATTTAAGGATTCCCTGTTCAAGAGGAAGCCTTCCAACTTTCGATTTGTAGCAGCTAAAGGGTGTACTCCTCATCTTCAATATTTCTTCTCAAGGGTAAATAAAAGATAAAAAAGATTGGATTATCTCAAAGGAGTGCAGAAAAATGTGGACAGTAGAATGAATTGTATTACTTTGTATGTCTTTCAGACAGTGATATGTTTGGGTAGTGTTCTGTGAAGGATAGATGGAGAGAGAAATTAGCTGTATTTTCCATCAACTTTACAGTTTCCTAGAATAGTGTAAAGGAAACTGTACTAGTAAATTATGCCCTATGCTTAAGCCAACAATTTGAAGTTGAAATACATATTTTCAAACCACTACTGTCATATTATAATAATTGTCTTTGGTCTTCAAATTGGTTGTTTCTTTGAATTTTTAAATAATTTTTAATAGAATTTCTAAGCAAGAACCACATCAGGACATATACATAATTTAAAGTAAAAGGGATGTTTTCAAATTAAAGAAAGGTGTTTATAAAGTCATAATCATCACTGTTAAAGTTAACCTTGAATAATTGACGTAACTCATTATAGTCCTCCAAAAATAAATTGAATTCTGATTCAGGCATAGGAAAACCTGAAACAATTAAATATTATTTTAAAATACTTTAATCCATTTTAGTGCCAGAAAACATAAAAGCAAATCAAATATATTTATTTTATGGTTAAATGGTATTATTACAAGGCAGAATCTATTGTTGTGTTTTTCATCCAATTTCCTCACAAATCTGTAGCTTAAGTGACTATTAACGTTCTAAGGTAAATCACTCACAGCTTAGGATATTCCAAAATGAAGATTGCCTTATAATTATAATCTCCCTCTTATGTGAGCATATATAAATATTGCAGTAAAGCAATACAGCCTTTAACCATATGAACAAATTTTTTCCACAAGAATGCTGCCTTTGGCGTATGAAGGACATAGCTGAAATTGTCCCCAAAAAATCCTGGGCGAGCTTGACACCTGTTGTGGAAAATATCAGTAAGATTTGTTAATCTTTGGCAATCAACTGAGGATGAGGTTTTGTAGTGGAAAAAAGTGGTCAGGCTCTACCTCAGAGCACACTGAATACTGAGATTTTCATAATTTCTGAGCCAGGAAATGAAGAAGTAATTTCTTTCTTCTCAGTCTTGCTTTCTCTTCCTACAAAATAAGCATTACACCTGAAGTCCGATATCAGGTTTCACAGAGGGAAAACAAAATACATTTTAGATCAACATAAGTGCTTGAAACAGATAAAAACGGAAGATGCAGGCACCTTCCCTTACAGGTGTTTAACTTCAGGCATTTGAAAACGTGTTAATTTTCAGAAGGCAAGTGTCTGTCCTCTGAAAGTCAACCTTTGTTAAAGTGCCTAAAAATCAACACTCAGACTCACTAATTGCTCTTGAAACCTGCATCTAAGAAAGGAGAGACAGGGAGACAGTGCCAGTAATTGCAAATCCATCTGTAGAGAGCACCAGATAAAAAAGCCATCATGGTGATTTTACGGTGACTCCTCAATCCATCCTCACCTTTTTCATATAATGGGATATCCTTTCTCGATTTGTTCTTTATTTAGCTGTTCTTTATTTCCCATTCTCTCCCTCTTCCTGTGTTTTGGGAGAAACTGAAACTTTGTGATATTGCAGAAACAGCTGCTCTGAAATACAAGGTCAAAGAACCCCAATTAGTCCAACCCTTGACATGGTGAGAGGTCAGGGCTGGTGCAGGCTGTGGCTGAATGGGCCTGCTGTGTTATCCCATCACTGAAACACCTAAAGCCTGGTATTTGCCCTGGTATTATGTCCATGTTCAAGCAGGCAGGACTGACACTATTAAACAGTGATTCATGTCCATGGAGCTGAGTACAGACCGACTCCTTTGTTAAATTCAACCATGGGCTGAAAGCGTGGTTTGTCTACTAATCCAAGGCTAAGGATCTGATCTTGGATCCTCCAAGAAGGGCCCTGCACTAGAGAAATACTTGCAAGCAATGAGAAGCACTGATTGTGAGCTTTTTTGAAGGCTTCTTTTCCTGCCAGGTTTTCTGTAGCGCTGAAGTCCTCTTTGTTTTTATCATTAAATCAGGGTGGTTATCAAGCATTCCCTCTCATGCCTATTATCTCTAATGAATGTAGCTGTCATCTGCCTGCACTGTAGCAATGATGGGTTTTATTTAGCAAATATCTCCTAATCCAGCTGTTAGATCAGTAGAGTGTAAGAGCTGTGATATAATTAAAATAATTCTAAAACCCAAGAAGAAAAACTCTCATCTAAATAAGGAGCCTAGATTGCATATCAGGTTTTCATTGTTGCCTGCCTTTATTACATCTTTTCAAAAACTGCTTTGTAGCTTTGTTTCAGTCAACATCTTTGAGCAATATGAGGGTATCCATACTCAAGCTAGTACAAAAGGAGTAAAAAAAAAAAAAAAGCACCAAAAATTCTATTTATACAACTGGCATAATAGAAAAAAAAAAAAGTGTCAGATCCTTATGTTGTCTTGCAGTACAGAAAGAACAAAAGGAATATCCAGTAACTGGCAGTAAGGCAGTGAAATAGTAATATTAGTGACTATGCTTGTGCTCTTAGATCCATGCATGCATGTGCATATGGATGCACACACAAACCTTCTCCCTCTGTCTCTCTCTTCTCTATCCCTCTAAATATCAACCCAGAAAGAAAGGAAGAGACCAGACATCATTCTTTTTACCAAGAAAATGTGTCAGAAGTGGTAAACATAAATAGCCTTTGACAGACACAAGGAAGATCAAACGCCTATTGTTCCCTGTCAGACTGCTTTGAAGGAATGACAGAGTAGTAAATATACACAATCACTCACTGTCAAACAAGTGGAATTCAAAGGTTGACTGAAAATCATTACATAAACTTCCCCCTAAGTACATCTGAGATTAATTTAGCGGACTTGTTTCCCTGTAATGTGCAAGGATGTGGAAAAAATTGTAGCTGGAATAATCAACAGCTTTTAAAATATATTTTTTCTTAATTAAAATACTGAAGTGTTCACATCTCACAAACATTTTTGATCTGCACCCAGAGATTAGATTTAAGTCGGCTTTATCTTTAAGATTAACAAGACGGTATTTTAAAAGAAAATGGCTTTCTCTGAGACAGCCAGTTGGCATTACAATTGTCTTATCTCCCTGCGTGACTGTTGCATCGGAATACACAGTTAATGGGGCTGGGCAGAAACGCTGCTGCTGGATCTTGTAAGGAATGCTGCAAGTGTGTGTTGTTGCTTGAAGGGAAAGAGTGCGAACTGAAAGTGATAACTTTGCTATGTGATGGGCATGTGAGGGGATGTCTCTGAGCCTGCTTGCTTGGGGCTGCTGCCTTGGGCAGATGCTTGCTGTGCTCCTCTGCTCAATTTCACTGATGTAGCCCCGTGCCCTGAGGCTTTTCCCCTCCAGACCTCCATTTGCTTCCAAATAACTGGCAATTTCAGGTGTCTGCCATGGTTTTAGTTCGAGTGATAAGCACATGGACAGATTTCTGTCCAATTTTAATGTACTTTCCGACATAGTCCTTATTTTTGCTTGGATAAATATTAGTTATTCTAAAAATCTACATTTAAAAAAGAAAATACTTTATACCCCATAAAAAAAACACAAAACCAAAACATGGAAAAAGGGGCTAACAATTACACAAAATGTATTTTTCTTTAGAAGAAAGAATTTTATTCCGTAACAAAATGGAGATGTACCAATAATTATTCTCCATTTAAATCCCATGCAGCTGGCTAAATAATACTTCTGCAGCATACAGAAAATTGCAAGTGACCTCAGCATAGTGTTTTATGTACAGTTTTGCCTTCATCCTGTGCCAGCAAAAGATGCTACACTTAATAGCAGTTGAAAGAAGAGTACAGTTCCTTTAAATTCAACAGGGCTGTTCTGAGTTCTAGCCTGTACCTTTTTTCACTGTTAAACTGGAGAAACAATATCACATCATTACAATAGAACCAGGAATTGCAAAGGATTCCTGAATAACAAAATGAGAAGTCTTAAATTTTTGTAATTTAGAATCAGTAACAGTCATTAAAAAGGGAAGCTTTTTTCCCCCTGCCTTATTTATTCCCATATCTAACCAAGTGTTTATTTTCACATTTTTCTTCCCTTTTGTTAAATTTGTTGGATTTTGTCAGAATTAGTCACAAGTTTTTCTGTATGAATTAACTGAGGCTTTTGGAACGTTATAACCTGCTTCAAGATCAAATGCTGAGTTGTGGTATTTGGCATTTTACAAGTCTCATCTTTCCCAAAATCCCCAAATAGCACAGCCATTACAACAGCTGTCCTTGAAGAGCTTGATTTGAAGAGTGTTAGTTTAGAAGCCAAAGAAAAGTACCTTTACACTAGTTAATCTGTTGCAGACCAACAACAGCTGCTTGTACAAATTCAATACCCTACATGGTTGATAGTCAAATTTATGCCAGAAATAAGGACTCCAAGTTTCATTTACATGCCTCCATATACCGAGAGTAATAAAGAATATAACAGTTAGCCTATCCAATAGAAATATTTTTCTCCAGACCATGTCCTGCCTTTTCAGAGCAAAATTTTGTCATTGGAGAAGTACAACGTGTGTTGTAGAAGCCAAATTGTCCTTTGGACAGAAGGACATTTCCTTTGCCTCTCTTCCACTGACTGAAAAAGCATCAAATTTGAAACGAGATTAAAAGCTCTGCAATTTTTGGCTCCTTGTTGCCTTCTCTTGGTGTTATCAGTGAAATTGACAGCAGATGCCTATGAAAGATATTGGAGACATTTTGGGGGGAAAAAAATAATAAAAAAGCAATAATGAACCTATGGGACCTCATGTTACACAGGGGACTCCAGCATTTTGTCTTGCTCAGTTCTGCTGTTGAACAATGTTGGAGAGAACTGTCAAAAATATACCTGTTTGGTCATTATTGTTTTTAGATTGCACCTTGTACAGGAGAATTATATGGCAGGAAGAAGAAACAGATGCTTATTTGGTTTCTCTTTGGAAGGGTGTGTTCAATGTCAAAACTAAGAAAAACGAACTTTTACTCTTTGCCAAGTCTTCAGGTCTAGAAGACTTTACTCTGTGGTTGGGGTTTTTCTCCTTTCTATTTGGTCCCTTTAGACAAGTCGGGATGATCTTCAGGAAAAGTGAAAAAAAAATGTGTCTTGCTCATGGAGAGAAAATAAGCCCCTAGAAGATGGCATAAAGGAACACATAAGGTTTCATCTTGGGTACTCAAACTCCATATTTTCAAAATGTTTGTTAGAATTCTGGAAGAAGGATACTTGCTAATGATGTGATTTAAATCCAGAGTTTTCTAAAGTCAGCTTATTTCCTTTTTCCAAGAACTGTTATGTATTGGAGACTATTTTCTCTGCAGAAAGTTGCCTCTAATTGAAATGGTGTAATCTAATGTAAAGAAAGGTCCTTTTTTCTTTTCTTTCTCGTTCCCTTTTTTTTTTTTTTAATTAGATATCTATAAAACATGCAGCTCTGTGTTTGTGAAGGATTGTGTGTCTGTGTGTCATTACCTGATTTATATCTGCTTGTTTTGTCCTTTATTCTTGAACTGCTTTATCTCTGGACACTGTTTTCACAAACTCTTAACTCTTTCTCTTTCGCATCTCCCTCCTGGATTTGCTGCTTCCTTCAGCCTCACCTCAAGGTCAGTATTCGCTTTTAAAGGGGTGTTTATAAGACTGTTGCCTATTCAGCTGAAATGGAGATCTTGGAGAAGATTGCACATCAAATTACATGATTGCAAAATAAAAGATCAGACATTTGGTTAGGTCTGTGTAGGAGGATGGGTTGAATAGGGTGCATGTTTAGAAGAAACCTGTACTTGAAGGAAAGAATTTACATCAAACCATTGTAAATCAATGTTGTGCAGTAGGGAGAAGGGGGAAGACTAACTAGTGAAACCTTTAAAGGGAAAAAAATACAGGAACAGGAAACTGAAGCAAGAGTTTAAATATTACTGGGTTTATCTGTTACTTTAAGAAGAAAAAAGATTGGCTATTAGCCATGTTTTCTGATACATTACATGCTGTTGAGTGCAAAACTGGTTCCTTTTAAATACTAGTCATATGTACTTTAAATGTTGGGATTTATCATTTCATCTGTGCCTGAAACCTTACAGTGATGTTGCAGAACTAGTTTGGTGCATTTTCAGTGTGCTGTGCTGTCGGAAAGAACTAAGAGCTGAGGGCTAAAGATAAGTAAATTAGCAAGAGGATAAATTTGTTGAAGACACAAAGTGATAAACTCCTGAAAAAAACCTTACCAAGAGACAACATGTTTTGAGTCTTTCAGCCATGGATCATTCTTCTATTTTTACATTTTAAAAGCAGTTGCTAATCATAGATTTTGGGATTTCAGTGGAGTAACTTGGAGTAAATGTCTGTTTAGATGACATAATTTAGTCAGACTACATCATCTACTGACTCCCAGTTGCCTTTGAAAGGCTCTGAAACCATTTGGGATTGTAGTCTTTGCTGATAAAATCTGTTTGGTGGAAAGCGTCTGTGACTCCTGACAAAAGAATGGTCAGAATTGTTTCAGGCAGTGTCTTTGCCCAGGAAACCACTACTTAATGACTGAAATTCTGAGTTATCAACCAAAATCTGACTTTCCTATTTGTGTTGAGCACTGAAAAATGTGGTGGTGAGTGGAATCCCCCACTGCTGCGATGCCGCTGACGCCTTTAAATTGTACTGGTGTTCTGACCTTGGTTTGGCACAGACGTTGCACTTGTGGCCTTGTCTGCCTATTTTCCTTCCTCCCACAGGCTGGAAAAACATTGGAAGTTAATCATGTTGTTGTCCATCAATATCTTCCGTATTCAGTGTATCATCCTGGCATACTTGTAAGTGCCAGGGAGAGGAGGGCTGTCCTGGAATGACCCTTTCTTCAGATCCCAGAGAACACAAATGCCCGGAAGTTTTTCTGCCCTGTGAGCATTCTCCTATGGAATAAACTCATTGTCTTTTCCTGCATGACAAGGACTCTGTTGGCCAGTCTGTATTTGCTGGTTACCATCGTGAATGGAGTTTGATGTGCTTTGTCTGGCTGAGAAAGTCCTAGATGTTACGGAATAAATCCCTCAGGGCTGTTTCTGCTTCAATCCACGTGGCTTTAGGCTTTTATCAGTGCCTGCACCTGTGCTGGAATTCATGATGAACAAGAGGGGAAACATTTTCAGGGTGTGGCTTTGGTGTGGAGTCTTCTAAGACTTGGTGTGATTTCTCCTTTTCCAAACAATGTGACCATAACTTTCATTTCTGTCATTCAGAGCGTATTGTAAAATTTGTCTAGGAAAGATATGGCTGTGGTTTGAGGTGGCCAACTGTTAGGAACTTCTGGTAAGAAACTAAAGAGGTTGTTCGTTCTGTCCTCATAGTGGGTTTATGGATTTTTTAAATTTTCTTTAATTTTTTTCTGTTACTTTTTTTTCCAGTCTTAAAATTAACTGCTAGGATGGTTAGTTGCCGAGTCTTTCATATATTTGTCAAAATTAATCGAGAGTTTAAGGAAATAGGTGGAATGACTCCTTGGAACTACACAATTCCTGCTGCCAGGAAACAAAGTTAAAAGATTCTTCTGAAGACAAATAGAGAAATTATGGGGCTTGCAGTACTACTCATTTTCTTTCCTATGTATTTCAGAGTTTGCCTAATTACCGTTAACTGCAACATGTGAAGAAATAGCTGTTCTGTGAAGTTACATTTTGCCTTAGAACCTACTATGGGGAACCAGAACTTTATTTTTCTCTGAATTATATAAAGCAGTTTTTTTTTTTCAGACATCAAAGCAAATGTGTCTCCTGGAAAACAACTGAATATGTGAAAAATGTGCTAGGTAGGTCTCTCTTCTAGAAACAGCAAAAAGTACTCTGAATTATATCTGATCTCATCAAGAACAGCTTTGCTTACTGTAATCAGTGCAGTACCTCTGAATTTTCTGATCTGTCCATTAAGCTTTCATCCTCTCTCTCCTGTTGATAAACTCAGAGAATCAGAATATGACACTGTAATCCTCATCACTGTTGCTGTTATGACATGTACTTACTGCTCAGAAGTCTTAAGGACCTAGAGTGGATGTCATGCTGATTCACAGTAAATAAAATAGACTTGGAAAGCGTGGGGATTAAAGCAGTTTTCCATAAGGAGTTTTTGCTCAGCATTTCTGATGACAGCTTTACATAAAGAACTACCCAGTGCTGGCTGAGTTCAAGAGTAACAAGCCAAATAACAATATTCTGATGTCATTACCTGCATCAGTGAAAAGAAAAAAAAAAAAAAAGAAAAATACCATGAAGTCATATGCTACAGTTCTTTTAAGTTAATATTTTTTCAAGGAAAGAATGAGCTATACTGATAGAGCAAAAGTAAGATTTACAGCTTCAAATTGGGTGACAATCAGCTTAACCGGACAGGAGGCCTCCCCCAGGGGGCTTGTCTTTCAGTGTCCTGCTTTCTAATGTCAGATTTTCTGTTGGTTTAGATCACATGGCTGATTGTATTGTCAGTCATCTTTTGAAGCAAGTAATCCAGTTCTTAAGGTTTTCTGGATTTTTGGCTATACCAGTGAGAATTGGATGCTATAAGAAGTAATAATAAAATACTGTAAACCTTATTTCCACAAGCAAAGTGGCTTGGTGATTAGATGAGTGCAGACTGGTGGCATGAATCCAGATAAAAGTCTCCTAAGAGCGTCCATGTAAAGTTAAATGTCAGTGTAACAACCCAAGTGTAGCCTTATAAAATCAAAGTAAAAACAAAATACTAAATCTCAGGGGATTATTTCAGTCCTTTTTCCAGAGTCTTAAATTTATATCAAACTGAACATGTCTAACCACCAAAGAAATATTTAAAACATTCCATCCTTCTATAAGAAAATGACAGGTAATATTGCATAGAAAGTTGAGCAAGTTCAGGAAACTCGGGATAGTATTCAATAATTTAAAAAAAAAAACAAAAACAAAAAAAAAAAAAACCAGAGTACTTAGTTACAGGCATCTAGTCTGTGGTACTTATGGGTTTTTCAATGAGCTGGAAATACCTTTATACAGTGACTCATGTGATGTACATCCAGGAAGCTGCGGATCAGAGGACCAGCGAGTGCCAGGGCAGTCAGGAGAAATGTCACTGGAAGTGTGGCTGGCTCTTTAGTTTCATACCCTCAGAAGACTCAAGGTCTTCATTCTACCACAATGTCAGTCACAAAACAGTCAGGAAGTGATAAAAATTTCAAGCATGTTGAGTCAGCAATGGTTAGTTTTAGCTCAGCAGAGACAAAAACATTGTCTTCAGAGAAGTTTCCATTTAAATTTCCTTGGCTTTCTCTAAAAACTGTCAATCTCTACTAGTTGTTTTCTATTCAGTATATATTTTCTTTAGTTCTACTTAGACTAAAAACAGTTTTATGGAACTCTTTATATGAAGAAGTACTCTGCTTTGTAAGAATTGCCTGTCCTTGAGAGTGAGAAGTAAGGCATCTTAGAGATGACAGTGGGTAAAGGAAGAAATGAAGGCATCAGACTTGGCTGTGAAGGTTGGGTGGGGATGAGTAGGTACAAAACAGAACTGTGGTTTTCCTTAAAACAAGTCACTGTCATAGCCTTGCAAATTTGCTTTAGGTATAGTGATTATCAGAGCTTTCTTCCTGTGTTTGAAGTGGAATCTGTACCTTTTCTGTCAAAGGCCCTCTTTTCTTGCCTCATTTGGCTGCATCTTTTTAAAGCAAAATTATTCACAGCTGTATATCATCTCAGAATTCTCACTTTTCTGCAGTCTTGCATGATCTGTTTCCTATTACCTGCTGAAATTAATTTGATTATAGGAAACACTGATGAGTTGTTTTTCTTTTTGTGTTACTGCTTTGTTTTCAGCACATGTATACACAGAGGGTGTAGCTTTCCTGTGGGGATTTGAACCGAGGCAGCATTAGAAAGACACATGACTGGATATGGCGCTGGGGAGGATGTTTGTGTGTCATCAGAATGCTGATCAGTGTGAATTTTGAAGAGATCAGAGCCAAATGCTCTGAGAGATTAGAGAAATTCTTCACAATTTGCTTTTTTTTCAGATATAAGAAAAAAGGCGTGGGTTTTTTTTTTACCATAGTATTGAAACATTGAAAGTCAACATTATTTTTAGAAAACATTTTAGAATGTGTCTATGTTCATATATCCCAAAGATGACAAATTACCTAGCATGTCATCCTTAGAAGATTAACTGAAATGATCATTCAAACTTCATGCAACATTAAACATTTTGACTAACCCATATGTGTCACATCACGTTTAGTCAAACGAATAAAATCTGAAGGTTATTTTTCTTCTTTAATGGCTGACTTCTGTGCAAAATGTTATCCTCCCTCCAAAAGGCTAGATTTTTATTTCTACTAAAACTCTAAAAGCCAGGTAAGTTTATGGACAGACAGTGAATGTAGTATATATCTATGGTAAAATAGTCTTGGTGCAAATGATTCCATAACTGACAGTACCACGAGCTTTAACAGATCCTGGGCTCAGCATTAATACAATACAGAGAACTCAGTTGGGCAGGAGACCTTTTTAAAAGGTTGCTGGAAAGGGTGACGAGCTCAGCAGCTGCTTTTCCTCCTTTTCTACTGGTAAGGACTCTTTTCAGATCCTTGAGTGTCGTGGCAGAGCGTGCAGGAGTGAAACATTACCCACAGAATTGGAAGACCAACTTACAGGCCATTTATACAAATTAGAAATATTCAGATTGATGGAATTGGATCACATATATACAAGGTTGCTGAGGGAGCCAACTGATTTCATAGCAAGGACTCTTCCTATCATCTTCAAAAGCTCGTGGCTGTCAGGGAGAGTTCCTCATGGCTGGCAAACATCACGCCCATCTTCAGGAAGGATGAGAAGGAGGATCTGGGGAATTGCGGGCCAATCAGTGTAACTTCATGTGCTGGGAGGGTTTTGGAGCAGATCCTCAAAGTCGCCTGCAAGTACCTGAAGGAAAAGGAGGTGAAAGGGAACAACCAGTTTGGATTTACAAGGGCAAATCATACCTGACCAACCTGATTGCCTTCAGTGATGAGGTGACTGGCTCAGAAGGGAATCCGCAGCGTTCAGTGTCTTTTTAGTGATGTGGATGATGGGGCACAATGCATGGGGAGTATCAAATGGATCAAGTCCAGCAGGCAGGCTGGTGAGATGAGAAGGTGCTGCAGCACATGACATGCAAGGAGGGGTAGAGAGAACTTGGTATGTTCCAGTCTAGGAAGAGAAGCCTTGTGGGAGATCATACTGTGGTCTTTCAGCTGTTTAATGGGAAGGGGCCAGGGAAGAGAGTCAGACTCTTCTCAGACGTGTTCAGTACAAGGCAGAGAAGCAAGAGACACAAACTGCAGGTTGTTCCAGTGTAAGTCCCAATGAGATAATTGGCAGAAAAAATTCACAGTGATTAGTCAGATACTGAAACGTGCCCAGAGAGGCTGAGGAGTCCTCAACACTAGAAATCATCAAAACTCATTTGAACGAAGCTAGGACCAACCTGCTCTAATTTGGCCTTGTTTTGAGCAAGGTGTTGTACCAGGGTGATCTTCAGAGGTCACTCCAACCAAAATTACTCCATGATTCTAACTTACTATGGTAAGTTAATCTGTGTTCTAAGACAAGCTCTACCATTTCTGTGTGGTGTTGGTAAGAATGTGCTGCATAATAGTGACCTGGTAAAACAGGATAAACAGAAGTTTTCTTGTTATCTCATCGCACTAGCTGTAAGAAAAGAAAGGAGTGAGAAAAATATGTGAAAATATTTCTGGCAAATTTCTTCTTGCATTCTCAGTTTTTAAACAATTTTGAAAAGAATTGATTCTTTCTGGGGTAATGCATCACTGTGCTGTATGTCAGTGTGGTGTTAATAGACTTTTCATAAATAATAATTTAGCCAGACGTTTCTCTTTCAAGATTTCTAGTATAGCTCTTGCCTTCTTTGCCATCCCTAAACACAGGTACTCCCAAACCTTATTGCTCTTAATAGAATCAGAGAAGATAAAGTTGGAAATTATATTTCAATTTTTTTATATGTTCTCTGTAAGTTTCTCTTGCTGACAGAGAGCTTAGACTGGGACAGTGACCTCACATCTGATAGGGTGGGGGGTTACTATTCTGCCTTTGTAGTTCCCAGGTTTTCTGGTATGTCTTGTCGTTCAGGTTGACAGAGCCATTTTCCATTTGCAGTTTTCACATCCCTTTTTGTCACATCCTTTATCTGGCTCAGGCTGTGGACAAATAAAATAGGTCCTAGTTGACTCTGCATTTTCTTCTCAGCTCCCTTGTTGAGGCAGCATTTTTCTCCTGTGAGATTTTCAGCTGGCTGGGAAGTCGCTCCTCGTGTGTTTAGTCTGTGCCTGTGCCTAAAAACTGAAATCTTTTGTTCTTGTGTTACTTGTGAAGTTCAGGTTCCATTTCTGACCTGCACACAAGGTGACCTCACTGCCTCAGGTGGGGGCATTGGAACCCTCGTGTTTCTGATGTGCCTTTCAGTACTTCCCTTACCAACTGAGAGCATTTCTTCCCTGGTCACTTAACTAATATTTTCCGTCCTCTTTCTTGTGGAACCAGCTTTCCTGACAGGCCTATGTGTCTTCTCTGCAAATAATTCCTCATCTTTTGGATGAAAAGTGTGCTAGATAAGCATAGATATTTAATACGGTTTATAGATCCAGTGGACACTTCTATTGCTGACACTCAGTTAATTTGAAATCACTCTCAATCAGATTACTGTAAAATGAAAATAATTTCTTATCCATGAAATCCCAAGTAGACTATTAGAGATATTGCTAGATAAAAACATGCTTAACATTCTTAGGTTAAGGTTAAATTAGTAAGATCTTTTTTCCCCCCCTTTTCCTTTCTCTTCTGTGGCTCTCTTCCATTTCATTGTTCTGACAGGGTCGTGTAGTCAAGTATTCCCTCCTTCTGCAAAACATTTCTTCATTTGCGAACAATAGAGGGCCCTTTTGTGCTGGAATATGTCAACTTTTCTAGCCAGTCCCCTTGAAGTACCCCAGGCAATTCAGACAGATTTAATCATGCTCTCAGTAACTTACTTATTTTCCTTCTTATCCAGCAGATAGGATGTTCCTCTTAATTAAAAGGAATGGATTTTTTTTCACTTCCTTGGAGAACAAAATATATGCAGTTGTCAGTTTCTGTTTGTGGCTGACTAATTAACTCCTAGCTCCAAGGGGTGAAGTGCCTCCTATCCCTTTAGTGACCCAGCACACTCCGTTCAATGTGAAGTGCTTTTAAATGGAACATAATTATGCATCTATTTACAGTACTGAACAGATCTGGTAGAAATTGGGATTAAGCATGTTGATAGTTTCATAATGACACTGGGGTTTGAGTGATGCAGTTCCAGCGTCCTTCTTTTAAACATTTTGGAATGAACTTCATCATTACAAGTAACTTTATTCTTTTTATAAAAAAAAGACAAGATGGAACATGAATTACAAACTTGAGTTGCAAATCTCTCTCTGTAGATGGACAAGAAGAGCTTCATTTGGTCCTAGAAATTACAACTGCCAACAACTGGCAGTTGCCAAACTGGTGTGCTCAGTGCCAGCCTTGACAAAAGGTACCAGCCCAACAGAGAAGTGAGGCTGCTTTCCTGCTAGTTCCTACTCTCCTGTGTTGCTCAGCTCCCTCCTAGCATGTAAACCTGTGATTTCTCAAAGCCATGAATTTACTGTAGCTCACCAGATGGTAGTTCTGGGAAGCACATGTTGTCTTCCTTCACTTTCAGCATCAGTCCAGCTTTTGGGTTTTTCAATCCCACTGGTGCTAATAGCCCTGACCAGATTGTTTCTGTTCTGAGTGCCAGCAAAACTCAGATTGTCTGCAAACTTCCCTTGCTTTTTTAGTGTCTTGAGTTGTTCATGCCATGTTTGATGTAGTTCCACATGCTGGGAACTAAAAGAGAGGTAACATAATGCAGCTTTACCCTGCAAGGATCTGTAAGGATAAAGAATCTTACCCATGCAAGCTTCAGTGGGGATGCTGTATCTTTGAAAATGCATTATTTTGGGAGCATCTCCTGTTGTACATTTTCTGTTTTACCTATATTGTGTTCATCATTGGTTCTTTCCATTGGTTTACCTTACTCACTTATAATCTGCATTATATGCTCACTTTAGTTCACTGAGTCTGTGATGTTTTGAAACAAGTGTATTCCATTGAGTTTTTGCAGGATGTCTTGAATTCCTCAGGTAATTGTACCAAATAAATAATAGTATTCACGTTGTTAACTTAAAACTGACCACTAGCTAAATATACACATTCACTTTACTTTTAAATGTATAATTTTTCACTTTCATAGATAATCAGCAGAACATGTTAGCAATTTCACTTAGAAACCCAAATAAACAACTTAGAAATATTATTTTTTTATTACTAACTCCTTCTAGCAGTATATGTAAAAGATATCAGAGCAAACACTTTTCCAATATTTGGCATGTCAGCATATTTTAAAGGATCAGTACCTCAGTCAGTGTATGGTGTCTTTTCTTTTTGCGTTACTTACTTGCTCCTCTTCCCCCTTGAACAAAAAATCTTTCTTTTCTTTTCCATCATTTACTTCAAGGCCATCCTATATAAATGAAAATGGGATAAAGCATTAAATGAAGTTGCTGGTAAAAACTTTATTAATAATAATGGCCAGTCTTCACGAACGAAGAACCGGGGAAGGTCTTTACACCTTCCAGCCTGCGCATTGGATTTTTTAGGTGAGACACAGTGTGCGCGGAACTGAGCCCACCCTTTAATCCTGAGGTTCATCTGCCGGGGCCAAGCACGCTTGGACGGTGGCAGCGAGGTCCTCAGGACGTAGATGGATTGCCTTTTATTAGGCTACTGTACAATTACACTTTATAACTGCAAAAGTGGCCACTGACTTGGAGTGTGCAAAAAAAATGGGTTTTCCTGGTGAATTTGGAGTACAACATTTATGTAATAGCTGCTACATTTAATGTCATTTCTTCTTGAAGGAAATATTTCATGATCATATCTCCCAAAAGGACTGTTCCCTATAAACAATAGGCAGAGCTTTTGTTGGCACCGCACAGTGGCATTATATAAAGATTATCAGAGGGATGCAAATAACTGCGGTTTTTCACTCCTTATTTTATGACATACCTTCTTCCCTTTCTTGTATCTCTTACTTTCAGCACAGATTTCACATTTTAATAAGGCATATGCAGATGTGTGCTCAAAGAGACGGGGCCTGGCACGCAGTTCTTGACAGTTTGTTTTCCTTTCACAGCTTATTTCCATGTTCATTTTGAGTATGCTTGGGTAGCACGAGCAAATGACAGCTGAAATACAGCGGAAGGGATCTATTTTTAAATGCTTCAAACTTCAAACATATTTGTAACTCGGGCGAAAACCTTATAGTGTGAACAAAAGCCAAACATTTGGAAGATTATTTTAAATAGAAGGGGTAAGTAAGTATATGCTATTCTCAGTTTTGGGAGCTCATATGAATTCCTAGTGCTCTTTCATTATAGATGTAATCTTCCCCAGGTCCATTTTTATCGCTAGATCATACTTTTTTTTTTTTTTTTAAATAGATATAAATATCTCTCACTAGTTACTAAATATCTGCACGGAAGTTCTAATTTTGAGCCATACTGAGTCTGATTAAAGCAACATGGCTTTGAAATTTTTTAATTAGTTTAAAGGGCCTCTACACTGCTGCTTTCTTCCTTATGCCTGTCTGCACAAGCAGGAAGCAATCAACAAGAAAAAAAACCCCAAAATCAAAAACACCACCTTTAAAGGAATTTCAGTTGATTTCTTGAAAATTCCAAAGAGGAAGGAATATGTTTTCTCCTACATCTTGGAATAGTGGAGATTGCTTCTTAAATTAGAGGTAGATTTATTTCAAGGTAGAAAGGGACTGGAAATCTGTTCTTGTATTTCTATCCTGTTTTTACCATAGCCTCGGTAATTGTATGTTAGATTTTCAACACCGCTTATATCTCTCAACCTCCATTGTGTATGGCTTCATATAAAAAGACAGATAATTTATAGAAAATATATGATATTTGTGTTACGAATATTCTTCTTGACAGCAAAGGCTGTTGTTTGCTGATTTTTTCTAATGATTAGGAGTGTTCTCCAATTACTTGGAAAATTAGTTCATTGAAAGAAGGCAAAAAATGTCTCGGTGACAGGCTGCATCAAGGCAATTGCCCTGATAGGGGGATCAGCTCAATTAAAATCTTAATTTTGCCTCATTTGTCTCAAGGTCACCAAATGAAAAGTAGTTCACTGGAGTATTATAATTGCCAAGATAAAGAATTTATCATTCTGAGTACATATTCCAAGCTGGAGCTAATTTAATTAGTGAACTTTATGATCTCTAAGGATATCAGTGAGAGTACATTTCAGATGTCTGACACATGGGGCATCTTGTCACCGGATTTTTTTTCTTCTATTCTCCTTCATAACATATTTAAAAATTATGTATGTATTCAAAATACTCATGGACATTCTTCGTAGTTCTGTAGCAAATCCAGTTACTGTGGAATGGCAGAAATCCCTCAAATGCATAAGCCAGTAACCTTGTCCATGCACATTACCAAGGCTTTTACAGCACTCACTGATCTCCAGAAACCCAGTGGTGTTTGGTTAACTTGAAGAATACTCCTTAGCTGTGTTCTGGAGTCCTGCAAGCTGCCAGACTGAGAAGACAGTGTTACAGCTGGATCAGAGGAGGAGGAACTAAGCCATCTGCACTGTTCAGATGGGCTGTTCAGCCCTGTGTGTGGTGCATTTATTACAAATAATGCCGCTGTCCCTCCTTTGCCAGGCAGGCAGGAGTCTGTAACAAATCATCTCAGTAGGCATTCTTCATATTAACCTGATGTGAGCTGTCAAAGCCTCTGCTTCAGAATGTGTTTTATAAGGGGAGTTAGCTCTTACTAAATCTGTTTGCTAAGCACCCAAAAGAAATATGCCAAATGTGCCATTCTGAGAGGCATCGTGGTCTCTGTTCGCTACCAGAAATTGGTCTCACTCAGTGATTCTCTAGATGATGAAGGTGCTGTAGCAAGGTGCAGTTTGAGGAGCATGATAACATGGCTTTTCACTCAACCCCATCCTTTTGGATACTTTTCCCAGTGTAGCCTCTGGGAATGGCCAGCTTTGGATTAGATTTCATACAAGTTTTCCATAGTGCGCAGGGTAACCACTGTACAATTCACATCTGGAGAGAGAATCTGTTAGATTCTTCTTGAAAACAATGTTGGTTTTAAGGAGATAAGCTAAATTATATAATATTTTTATTAAGGCATTTCAATGTCATAAAATCATCAGGCTTTTAGCCCTGAAATGAACTCGTTTACGTTATTTCAGAATGGTCCTGCTATCATCACTGTCCTCACATCCTTTTCTGTGAGCAAGACTCTGTGTTCTCATGCATGTATTTCTTTTTTGTCAGAAATCCTCTGCCACTGAGTTACTACATTCATTGTGCTTTGGTTTTTGTCCTTGGTTTGTTTAATATCTTTTGCTGAGGACTGGATTTTCAGTAACTGTCAGCTTAAAAGTGTGATTCTTTAACGTATGGTATATCAAGATGACCGGATAATGTTCAACTACTATCCCAAATTTCTGCACATTTTTAGAAACTACTTTTCTCTCTTCATATCTGGTTTATATACATAGACATGTTTTAAGCTACTCTAGTGTGGTTCTTTCTTAAACACTCTGCTTTTTGGTTTTTTTATTTTGTTTTGTTTTGTTTCAGTGGCTGATTTTTACGTTTGATTTTTGTTTTAATTACTATTTGTACCAGATATTATTCTAGAAGGAATTAAAAGATCTCATGCCCGTCTGAAAGAAAACAACTGCTGGATTGTGATTTGTTTTCTTTTCTGGCTAGTGGGACTGCAGTTAAAAAAGACACATGTGATCTTAGATCAGAAAAATACCCTATGAAACCTCAATAAAATGCCATTCATGGGGAAGATTTTATTGCCGTTCAGAAAACACGTCTTTCATCAAAGCGGCACAGGTCTCTTGAGCAGAGAGGGACTGGCTGTGTGTGATCTGTTCACAGGGTGGTTGGTTTGTGCACTGAAGTTAAAGAGAACAGCACCTTTGGGACTTCTTCCCATACTCTAAGGGCCAAATTCAACTAACCCAGCGTGTTGCAGGGGGAAGGACTCCACACCAAAGCCTAATCATCCGTTTTATAAATGTCATTTTTGGCCTTGCATCTGTTTGCTCAATTAACAAAAGCAGAAGAAAAAAATACAACAGAACAAACTTATTTGTTGAACTACTGGATGCTTTTATTAAGGTCCTTAAAGTATTTTTCTTAACAAAGGAATACCCATATCGTTATTTCCCAGCTTTATTTCGGAGTTCACCTGAAGTTTAATGGTCCCAGCTTCAATAAAAACTACAAGTTGCAAGGCTTTCAGGTTAAAGGTTTGTTTTCTGGTTCAACTGCTGTTGGCTTTCAAAAATAGTTTTCAAACTTAACATGTAATAATTTGATATTTAATCTCTGAAGTCTGATTTCAAATTTAATATCAGTCATGAAATTATGGTAACAAATTCATTATTTTCATTACAAAGCTTGCTTGCTAGTAAGTAGGTGCTGAGAATTTAAATAGCTGGGAAGCTGCACATTAGTTTTATTAGTGTTTCTTTAGCTGCACATTAGAGGGACGAGGATGTGTAGTGGATTTTGTCTACAAAACTGGAATTAGAGATTAGTGAAAACATGAGGTGCTA
>NW_020955218.1:3022604-3051872 GCF_003031625.1 Empidonax traillii | reverse complement strand
TCTTTTTTTTTTTGAGAATACTCAGACAACAACATTGTTTGTATGTGGTTGGGCTGCTGCCTCATGACAGGAGAGCAGCCTAGTTAGCCTGTTAATTCTGGTTTTGTTCAATCAAGGGATTGAATTTTTCTCCAAAATAGCTTAGTTTGATAGTACTTAGAGCATGCATTTGAGACATTTCATCCTTGGTTAGATTTCTTTTTCTATCAGTGTATTTATGATGTACCTGTCTCTAAATTCACTGACTCTTGATGCTGCATCATTTCACTTATCATGAAGTAAATTTTTTTCCATGATTGTGTGTTCCCTACTGATCACTGAGAAATAACATTTCACAGAGCAAGCACCTGTAGCATTCAGATTGTGTGTGGTTTTGATCGTATTTCTTAGTCTTCTCCTAGACTGAATCAGATATTAATACCAGGTGAGAAGAACTTTATTTGGAACTGCATTAACTTGTAGTTGTGCATTTTATGGCCAAATGTAGGAGTTGGTTGTGTTTGACCATTAACAGATTCAATCTCAGAGAAGCATGAAACTGATGTTGAAGGCCTTTAAGTACTCCTAAAGAAATTATGTTTAAGGGTAGTGCCTTGGTGCAGGTACCTGTAATGCAGGCTGGCAGCTGTTTCTAGTTAGGACCTGCCAATATCCCCTCATGAAACATGCCGTGGAGCATTAATGACTTGTGACACTTTATAACTTGATAAACTTTATGTACTGGTAATGAGTCAAGTGATAGGTTTCTTTTCTGAGGTGTTTCTAAATTATAGGAGGGTTTGGATAACATTTTTTATTATATTGAATTTCTAGATTCATATGGCATGTGGTCCCCTTTCCGATATAGTCCCATCAGCTGTTTTGGGACGAAAATTTTCATGTAGTTTAAGCTGGAGTGAGAGATGTGCTGACTGCATCAGGAAGTGTGCATTGATATCATGCGGATAATTCTTACAACTGAAGAATGACAGTGATCAGTGTAAATTTGAGATCTGCTTCTAGTCTTTGACTTAAGCACCTCTTGATTCAGACACTGTTAGGCTAATGTTCCTGAAATTTGGGATAAGCTAGTTTCCCACAGCTTTCTGGTCCTCATCCCTTGCCTCCTCCAGTGCTGACTTGAACACATACTTTGTTTTTAAAAATTAAAGTTTCCTAGCCTCAGGAAATGAAGTCTACCCCCCATCTCTTAAAGCCACCATGGGACAACTTCACTCACATACAGCAGAACAGTTAAATTTTCGAGGTCTGTTAATATTTTCATTGGCATATGTTACCTTGTCATATAAATGTCACAGAACAGTAAGGAACAGTGTAACAAAACGATGAGAGGTTTTGGGAGAAGTTCTCAGGCAGAAGGAGGTAACTGAGTGCTGAACAAGAACAGCTCATTGTAACTATGGTGACTGGTCTTTTAGCTTGGATGCAGAGTGCAACAGAGGCAGTAATATTAAACCAAGCTGTTTGTAAACCGTAGTGAAATTATTGTGTCTATTAGTAATTAAATGCACCATTCTTTTGGCCTTATTACAGTGTTTAGGGATAGTTAGGAAGCTAGGATTGCTAGGTACAGCCCAACAAAACAAAGGCAAAGGCCCAGGTAGTGCTTACTGTTGTAAAAAAAATAAACTCACCCATAGAGAATTCCATGTAGATCTTCAGCAGTGTGTAATTCCCCTGATCCTAATTTTTCAATGCATGAGATAAGGATCTTAGTTTAACCTTTGGCAACTTTCCTTTGACTGTCAATCAGGCACCAGGTTGTGGTGATGGGACTGTGTGGTGTGGTCAGTGCTGTTTCCTTGATCACTTATTTACCTTCCTTTCATTACTTTCTTTTTTTTCATGGTAAGCAATTATGCTTTCCAAACACTGCCTTTATTCTCCATGGTTTGGTGAATAACCACTGGTAAGGTGAAGTGAGTTTTGAGGAACTAAAAGCCAAAGCAAAACCTTTCAGAAGAGGTTTTTATCGCGGGTTACGGGGGTCCCACGACAAGACCCAGCGGCACATTTTGTATGGGAGACGAGTCATGAAGAGGATGACCCACAAAATGGCAGTTTATTAAAACAAGAAGACAGCTTTTATACAGGGGAATACAGAAGGTTCAGGAATAGAGGTAGGACCCCGGCTAGGAACATCAAATCCTGAGAGCTACTGATAGGGGAACTTAGAGGGATAGGCTACAGGAATATGTCAGGTCACTCAGGGGGAAGGGAGAGCTAGGGGAATAATGGAAGGACTGTCCTGGGTGCTCGGACAGGGGAATCTTCTGAAGCTGCAAGGCTGTGGCCTTGTAGCTGGTTCCCAGGCAGTTCTGCACAGCTGAAGTTGCTAGAAGTCTTCTAGAGAGATTTCCTCCTCTAAGCCTTCCTTCCAGTTCTTTTGCATCTCTCTCCACTCTCTGTAGGCCTCTTCTGGTCCACCCCTGACAGGTTTTCTTCTGATTTTCAAAACAAAGTAGCATTTTTGGGAAGAGTTTCTCTTTGGTTTCCTTCTGTTACATGTCCCAGATTGTAAATATTTTTTTGTGTACCAAAACTACAAAGAAACCAGAAACAAAATAAAAAACCCCAACAGCTCAGCTGTGTCACTGCATTCATTATCTTTTAAATTTGTAAGTTATGGTTTAGGATATAGCCAGCTAAAATATTTTGTGTGGGCAGACCTTAAAAACAAAGAAGAGATAAAGGAAATTGTGGGGTAAATGCATTCAGTTGGACACTGTCCTGTGAGGTTACATCAGTCCAGCTCAGATCACAAGCATCCCATTGTGTTATGTTGTTAATTTTTTTCCAGTAAAAATTTCCTATTTTTCTCACTCATCTAATCATTAATAAACAAGACTGCTAATAAAGGTCTGGACAACTTAGCTAGTTGTCTCCTGCCTTCCAGCATCTCCTTCTGTAATTTTTTCCCATTATGACAGGTTTTGCACTCTGACCTTAATTACTGTATTGTGGTGTTTACTTCTCTGTGTCTCTTAGGACTGCCAAGTGCTTTGAGATCTCATGCAGTGATATCACCTTCCTCAAGGGAGGCAGTGGAGGTGCTGATCTCCTCTCTCTGGTGACCAACAGTAGGACATGAGGAAGTGGAATGAAGTTCTGTACTATACATCATAGAATCCAGTATTTCATCACAGAAGGCACATTGGCAGTTTTAAACTAAATAATGTATTGGTTCGTTGCATACAGTTTCCCACGCAGGTTTTTCCATTAATGCTGACTATTATTGTCAGTGTAACTTACGTTGAGGAACAAAATGTGCTTTGAGGAGACTGAAGTTCATCAGTCCATCAGGATTAGTAGCTGCAGCAACATTGGACTGTCCTGTGGGTGGTGGTAACGCTACAGCAATGAAGGCTCGAGCTAAGCAACCTTTCTGACATGGCTGACTGACACACAGAGATATTTTCTGAGTGCCTCAGTCAGATTAGTAAAACAGGCTGCTCTGTAGCAGAGCACAAGCTCTGTGTGTTTTTTCCTAGTGTGCGTACTCATTGTGTGAAGCGTAAGATGTGTGTATGCATTTTATATTGAAGGGAAGCTCCTGTGCTGCTTCAAAAGCATTGAAAATGTTTACTTGAGTTGTATTATTATAAAAACACTGTTGTGTGTTAGGCACATAAATGCGAAGGGAAAATATATTAAAATGTAATATCAAAATTCAAATTAACTTATGCGTATTTTCAGTTTCTTTTACAAGAAGAGTAGAAAGGTAGAAAAGGTAACCAGATAAGGATAATAGCTTTCATTACAGAATTAACAGCTATATATGCTGAGGTGCATTACAATAAATGGTAATGAGGTTAGTGTTAAAATGCAAAAAGATATTGACATTAATGTAGAAAAAATAATTTCATAAAAGCCTTAATAAATAATAGGGCCTGTATACCAGTTGGTATTATTAGGGAGGAAAACTCTCCCCAAGGACTGACAGGTAACATTTCCACTTTTCAGGGATGCTTGGTGTCCTCTGGTCTTCTATGGTTTATATTCCTCTTCCTGTCTTTAAATTATTATAAAATGTGAAACCTTCTCATCTGAAAGTCTTTATTGCTTATTGTGATTATTTGACTTTATTCCTCATGGAATGACTAATCCCTCATCACTGCAAATTCAAGAATTTCATAGAGAAGTGGGAAGGTGTTGCTTTTTTAAAGTGATGCAGCTTTATTTTATTAAAGAAAAAGTAAAGTCATAGAAATTAACAGTTATTTTCAGTGTCCAGATTGAGAAATCCTAGGGGCTTTTTCAGCAGGACTATGGCTTGAATTCAACACCCAAAATCAAAGGATGTGGAATTATTAATTCTGGAAATCTTTGCTTGTCTTTAGTTGAAAGACTTCGAGATTTCTATTTTTAAATCAGAAGCATGAATTTGATTCTGATTCCTTGTATGTAATATATGCCATTGTAACAGTGCTTGGCATGACACATCATGAAATGGAGAAAAATTCAAAGTAATGGAAAAGGATTTCCACTTTTGAGTGCAAAATTTTTTAGGAGCTGTACATCAAGAAAACTGATTATCTGAAAATTCCTATTAAAAATGCTAAAGAAATTTTTATTTCCAAAATGGGTGGGATTCTTCACTGTAATTCAGCATAATAAACATTCTCGTTAGATTTTTCTTCTTTTATATATGACTAGAACATTTCCTATTATTTGATTTGAAATGGCTCTGAGAATAAACATCTTCTGAGATGAGGTACTTTTGCTTTTGTCAGTTTCGTTGTTGTTTCTGCTGGTGGCATCCCTCTTTAAAGCTTTATCTCACTGAACATGAACTGCCTCAGCAACTTTTGTTAGAATCACCATCATTCTCTTTGTTGTCCCAGTTTAAAAAGATATTCCAATGTGAATAAGTGCTTGTGGTAATGCTTAATGCTCTGTATCTCTCAGAAATTCATTTGCTTTTTGATGAGAATTCTGCTTGCACATTGCAAACTGGTGTTTGCTCAGTTGCTGTCCATGTAAATACTAATGCTTTCTAGAAAACATTCATAAATCTCTAAGCTGTTGCCATAATTGTAAAGAATTAATTCTCTTTTTGCTATCTTTAATCTTGTGGGGTTTTTTTCTGTTTTAGTAAAAATAGTCTTACAGATTAAGGATTTCTTTAAAGCTTTACTGTCCCTTTGATAGGGCTATGTGCTATATATATATATATATATGTGCAATTGCATTCAAAAGAGTTAAAAGAACATCAAGTTTACAAAATGAATCTCTTAAACTATGGGAATTCCAGTGCTTTGTTTCTTTCTGCAGTCCTAATTAGCTTCCTTGTGCACATATATTATGAAAAATTTTCCTCTTGACTCTGTCCTCATAAAATGTGCCAGTTGCAGCGTGCTTGCTTAACACACACACTTGCTGGATTTTATCTTATTGTTCCAGTTCAGTATGCAGTCCAGTTCTGCACATTGTTCGGTGGTGGTGTGAAGATGAAATTCTACTATGACAGACAGACATTATTGCAGTATTTAAAAAGCTACAGAGCAGTGAGTTGGGTGATTCCTATTAAGCAAGCTTTTGAGTTCTTGTGATAGTTAAAAAATATGTGTGTGATTGTGTATTTAAATATTTTTATATTTGATTTGCATATATAAAAAGAGGATTCTCTGACTCTGGCTTTGAAGATTGAAGGTTATCTGGCAGAGAAGGAAAAGCATTCTGTACAGACTCACTGTGTGAAGTCTTTAGGGTTTCCCAGAACTTTCTTGGTGCAAGCATTCAAGGGCTGGGAACTTGGAGATGCTGAAACTTTTACACAATTATCTGCATGAAGTGTTGTAAAAGTGAGAATTATCATTTGCTACCACGGGCATTGAGATGAGATGAGATGTGCTTTTGTGCATCAGTTGACTCCAAGCCTTTTAGGTTTATAGATTTGGAGTTTTCATGTCACCTTCTCAGTTTTGTATAGTTAAACAGTTGGGAAAATTTTAGCTTATGCCATAGATACCTGTATAATTTGAAAGGTTTATTGCCCAACTTTTGTTGCTTTTTCACATCAAAGGTGTGGAGTGATAGTTGGATCTTGCACCATAGTTGATTCAAAGCCAGGTTGAATATGACTTAAAGCAACTTGGTCTCGTGGAAGCTTTTGTCTTAGTATTAAAAGCACTAGGTAATTTCAAGACTTCCATCTTTTAAGTTTATGAAAGCTTGAGTTTGTCTCAATCTCTACCTAATACATCAGAAAGACATTAATTTTGGTTCAGACATGACAAGGTGGATGTCAATAGTATATATTATGGAATATCCTTATAATTACTCCTTTCTTTGAAATACGTATTTCGTTTGAAAATGTTTTAGACCATGCAGGAGATTATCAAATTCAGACATACTTCAATGAGGGTTTTGGCTTTATTAATGTTGTTGTCGCTTATCTAACTAGTAGATTACGGAATCAAAGACCAGTTTCCTAATAGGTAAATATAGCTTTTGCAAGTTTATAAAAAGTAATTAATTCAGCTAATTTTACTTTAAAAGTTAAATAAATATTCTCATATGGAATTGAGTGTATTAGGCTGACATATTTTTATTTTCTGCTCTGACTGAGCTGTGCTTTCTATGCTTATTTTATTGGACAGATAGAACTGTGTATTGTACAAGCTGAGTTGGTACCAATATAATATTTCCAATAAGTTGTTTAAGTCTGCTTTCAAACTGGGCAATGAGCCTGTTGCCAGTGTGCAGCACTGGGTTAGAATAACTTAACAATTATCCTGGTTGTGTTCAAAAAGCATCCTGACTCCAATCAGCTGTAACTGTTGGGCAGGGTAGTTAAATATGCCAATAATTTTTTAGCATCATCAGAAAAGGACTTTCCATTTTTTATTGGTCTCCAGAGGCCATCAGCACTATTTCATCCTAATAGAAGTTTGTTTAGCACCAAGGAAAAGTTGCTGCCTTTGCAGTTTTCCCAGCCTCAGTTGGCTTATGTTGGAAAAAGCAGAGCCCAGGGTTGAATGTACATATTTTTGGAATAACTCAAAGCACTGACCAGACATATGCCATATAATTTGAACATATATATAATGCAAAGAGATATGGTCTTGTTCATACTTTTGTTATGAGTTCTGAAGAATATATTAAAGTAGGGTTATTTGTGATCTGTTCTAAAAGTATTTCTGAAATATAGAAGAAACATTCTTCTCTCTCTGTGTGGATCACGTACCAGATATGAAACTAGTGTATCATTCTATTTTCTAAACAGTAAATTAAAGAGATGTCTCTACTACTTACTTGATGTTTTGGGGAAATCTTGCAACCAAAGAATCTGTCTTCTATTCCAAAATCCAAACTCTAGATATAATTACAGAGAAAAGGGCTGAGGAAGCAAAGCTTGCCTATTTTGTTTTGATTGGACTAAAAGTTTAGACTTAAATTCTCTGTGGTCAGGAGGCTGAGATTAAAGGGTCTGTAATTAGATTCAATACTCCATGTGTCTTAATGCCCTGGAAGGCCAAACCCTGTCTGCAGGCAATGGTAGTTGCCAGGATCATCAAAAATAGTTCATAGATGCAAGTGAAAAGGAAATTATGCATGCTTTCTGAAATACTTTGTTCTTACTTGCTCTGTCTTGTTTCTGTAAAAAGAGAGGATATGAAATGCCTCCAAATATCTAGAAAACAAGTAGGACTTAAGTTGAGAAGAAGTTGTTTTACTTCTGGTTCATGCCTGGTTTTACTTCTGCCTGGCTCATGTAGGTAGTCCTCTGCATTCAAGTCATGTTTTGGTAGTTTTTCCTTTCGATTCTCTGATTTTCTTCACATTAGACATTGTGGTACCCAAAGCAAAACAGGTTATTAGATGTTTGTGTTTCTATATGTATGTGAAAAGTTTTTTGCCACATAGTCACAAGGGAACAGGTGCATCTTTTCATTAATAGTTTATACCGAATAATAATTAAGGTTTTTGTTTCAGAAATTTCCTAGTTTAGGTTAATAGTAATGAGCAAAACAAAGCTTTTTTGGGTTGTTTTTTTTTGGTTTTTTGTTTTTTTTTTTTTTTTGGCTGAATTAACAGTTGAGGGTAATGCTTGAGGATGAGTTTGTTGTTGGTGACCTGCGAATGAAATGATGGTATTTGGGGGTTCCACTCTTCCCTGGTCCAGCTGCCCAGCACTGGGGCCATGGCAAGTGTGGTTCAGAACATGGTCTGAGTGCTCTTCTCTTTTTCACAGGCAAGTTAAAGATCAAAATAAGAAAGTAGCAAATCTGAAGCACAAAGAACAAGTGGAGAAAAAGAAGAGTGCACAGATGCTGGAGGAGGCCAGGAGACGAGAGGATAATCTTAATGACAGCTCCCAGCAGCTTCAGGTAACATGGGAATTGAATTCAAGCAATTTGGCCAATCAGCCAGGCTTAGCTACCTGGCTGTACCTCCTGATCTGTTTTCATAGCTGTTACCTGAGAAACTTGTTACTGATTATTTAAAATCCTCTCTCAGTTGCCTTCATATCTTACTCCGTTTTCATAAGAGGAAAAAATAGTTTTAACTGTCAACTCGGTTATGAAGTGCATTGCTGAAATAATTTTATCTGTTCTGTGTTGAGTTTGGTGTGGCATATCTTTCTTCTCTGCTTTTCTAACAGCCTTTTTCTTTAGCTGTTTTGTGTATTTTCCCAGCTGGTTTTACCTTATAGTGCTGCCTTTGCTTCAGTAAATGAAAGATAACCAAGTAAGTGTTCTTAGAGTAAACTGGAATTGTGGGATTACTGGAGGACCATGTTTTCTGTGTGTACTTGTCCTTGTTTAGTCTACCCCATGAATTCTGAGTGTGCAAATATGCAAACCGGTCAGTTTGCATTATCTCTGAAGTTATATCATGCCACTGCCCCACAGAATTATCTGGTTACATCAAATCTGCCTAGGCATAAGAAAGTCACTGGTATGAAAGCAAGTCAAACATTTCTCAGTGTCCTCTATGTTGAGATTAGCTGTAGATGGTTTACCAAACAGTAACTTTTCAGTTGCTGTCATAAAAATGTTAAACTGTTGGCATGAAGTAAAGCAAAGAGACCATGATGCTAAGTGTGGGGATGACAGACATTTTGCCTGTGATTCATTTACAAAAATAACTTTCTTTTTGATGAGTGAAAATAAACATGGAAACAGTACCCTACCCTTTAGGTCTTTTAAAATTAGTTTTTAAATGTTTAAAGAGCACGTTCCCTAGGTGTTTTCCTTTGTTGTTTCAGTTTCCTTTGTTATACCTGTACAATGAAGACACAGAATACATCCTAAGAGTTCACTAGCAAAGATAAATCCTCTCCTTAATTGAAACAGATACTTCTTTACTCTGTTCTGTGGGATTCTGGAGGCATGTCTTCAACTAAAACTTTGAAAGAACCACAGAAACGTGTGTCCATGTGAAATACTCTCAAATTCACCGTTTTGTGGTTTTTGCCCCTCAAGTCCAGTCCTGAGAACTGAAATAGTTAAGTTTCAAGTGTATGAAAATGATTTCATAACTGCAGACCTTTATAAAAGGCGAGGATGTAGGATTTCTACATCTGCTAATGGGTTTTGTGACTGTAATGCTATGGCAATTCACAAGGCTCTCGTTATGTGGCAGCTATGTTTAAATAACACAATCCTCCTGGTATTAGTGAAATGTCTTTAAAAATTCCTAAAACTAATACAATATTTGGTTACATTTCTAATCTGCATTTGAGTAAATCTATATCTTAAGTTTGAAAAGATAGCTGGTACTTGGCATTTGCCTTGCAGTTATGTGGATGGTGTATTTATCAAATGACACTATTCCACGAGGCCATCATTTTTGGTTTTATGTAGCACTTCCAGATTTTAAAAGGTATGGCTTTTCCCCCCCACAATTACTCATTCCCTTTTCATTTTTCTTTCTTCTTCACATATGTAATGCACTGAAAAAAGCCTGAAATTTTCCCCCAGCTCCTCTTTGCATACTAAAACCACTCTTTCTTTGTTAGAAACAGTAAGTTATGTAAAGTGTTTGTACTACTACACACAGCAATGGGCAGAGAGGCAAAAACGGCACTGCTTTGTATCAGAATTCTTTAAGAATATATGACGGTCCTTGCAGTACCCAATTCTTTACTTATAAAGTGTTTTAAGCAGTAGAGAGATCATAGATCTAAAACTGTGAATAGCATGGATATCTTTACCTTTTTACCTTCAGGTTTTCTGATGTGAGATCTCTATACAGCAGTACATAGTTTTTTTACTTTGCTTATGTTGTGTTTTATTCTGCGCTGGTGTCTGTTGCTTCCTATATAATTATGTGCAAGTATTTTTTAGATTAAAAATAGACACTATTAAATGCATGAAAAGATTTAGGATTGAAGTGTGATGTGATAGTCAGCATTGAAATGTACAAGTTGTGACAGTATTAAAGTTGGTTGGTTTTCCCTAGTGCCTTTCCTGCCTTTGTGAACCTAATTGTCCTGTTTGGGTGGGCTCAATTTTTAGTGAGCCTTTCCTCGTATCCAGCACAAGGCTGAAGGGAATGCTTTCATTCACAGATGAAAAAGGTCTGTATGCTCTAATGAAAATATCAGGCTAAGGTAAAATATGGAGTGTTTAATGACAAGTGACAGGTTCAATAAAAACTCCTTCCTTTAGAAGAGCCCTCTGCTTATAACCTCCCTCTCTCAAGGACTGCAGCGTTCTGGTTTCCTGGAAGTAAAATTTACCCAGGACCACTTTTCAATTTGTTAGTTGTGGAGACCTGTCTTTTCTACAGACTCTACAGGGCACTACCTTCTAATCGATTAAAAAAAAAAAAAAGTAAACCTGAGAAGACCATAGATTTTTTTTTTTTTTTTTCTTCTTTTATGCAACCATTGTTGTCTTTGGGGTCAGGACACACAAGCACCAATTTCAGATAATTTTGGTCTTGGTGGTTTTGGCTGGAATTAATAATAAGACATTATGAAATGCTTAAAAATATATGATCTGCATGTTCTTTGGTCAACCATCTGCAATCCAGTCAAATAAACACGCTCCCAAAGCACACAGTCCACTCCTCCTCTCTCTGTCCCTAACAGGCATGTGGTTTCTTTCTTCCTGAGTCCAGTAACAAAATGTTCATTTATTCAGAGAGCTCTGATGATGGAAATTTGGTATTTTGGGGAGTGGGGGAAGAATGAAAACCATAATGTCTCAATTCTAGTGAGATGGATAAATGGTTTTCCAAATTTGTCTTTTCCTCCCGAGTTCCCTTAAACCACAATTCTCCAGAGATCTCAGAGGTTAACGAGTGTCTGGTCTACAAGCAGGATAAAAAAAAATCCCAAACTGTTGTGCTGGAGTAGAAAATTTTTGCTTCAGGTAGCTAAAGGTTGGCTATTGTTAAAAAGAATTGATGTGCTGTCTAGTCCTAGAAAGGTGACATTTCCTAAAATTTCATTATATTTGAATGGGAACTTCAAGTTGACATCTGGAAAGAAGTCTGCATATTTTCTTGTTCTGTCACCCTAGCATCTTCCAGATTTTTAAGGATAAATTTTCAGAATATCTGTGGTATGGATTTGTGTACTATTGGATCTGTGTTGCAGCAACTATCCATCAATCTCTAATTGCTGCTGACAAGCTATATGTCCAGAAGCAGTGTAAAATATATTTCAGCTTTAATGAACAACTGGAAAAAGCAAGTAAACTTACTGGTTCCTTTTTACTTTCTCCATATCCATATTTAGATAATTTAATATATATTCCTATTTCATGAATTATAGATGCAGGTATATGTTGTTTGTTTCTTGTGATTATATATTATATCTTGTTGGAAAAAACTATCCTTCTAGATAGAAAGAACTGAATTTTCAATCTAAAAGAATATGCAACACTGTGTTCAGTAATGCTTTTACTGGGATTCAGGCAAAGCTCAATGAAGTGGATAGATAGCCAAATAGCTTCTCATCAGAAGAGTGTTCTAAACTCATTAAATATCAACCTCAATGCCCCAAGGCTGCCAAGTGTTTAGGAGGCATTTGGACAATGCCCTTGACAACACACTTGAGCTGTTGGTCAGCCCTGAATTGGCCAGGCTGATGTGGATGATGGTTTTAGGTCCCTCCCAACTGAAACAGTCTGTTCTGGTTAACTCTTTGTTCTGAGCATGTACACACAATCCATGTAAACATTCAAAAACCTGAAAACCCAAGTGGAGCACAGTACATCTGTTCTTAAATTACAGAAGAATTTCCTCTTGACATGATGTGACTGAATCTTAAGGGTGTGGTGGCTGAAGTTTTTTCATCCCATCTGTTGACAGTAATACTATGCCATAATGAAAACTACATTTTGTTGTCTTTTGGCTATTAGTAAAGCAAGATTATGCTTTCCTAATTAATCTATGAACTTGCTTTTGGAAAGCCAGTACATAACTCCTGAAGAAACAGATTTAAAGTAAAGCTTTCCAAACCTGAAGTTCAAGATTTTCTCAATTACTTTCTAGACATCATCAGCTTTGAAGCAAAGTTACATGGTGTTTTCCTGGGATAAGTGAGTTTCAAGTACTGAGTTCCTGGCTAATTTCTCTTCCATATAAACCAATGGCATATCAGATTACAGTATGGCCTGCCAGATGAGTGGAGTGTACAGCTCAGCATGTTACGGCCCAGGAAACCACCAGCTAGTCCATTTCAGCCTGGTAGAAGTCTATTCTTTAATACCAATATACTTCTGCAGGATTTATTCCAGGGAACAATCTGACATAATAAAGATGTATTTTGTCATTGAGCTCAGACCTACCTTTGGGAATTACTCAGATTGAAATTTTCCTTTTCTCTCTCTTCCTCTCCCAATACTTTTTAGACATTAATTACATCATGGAGAAGTTTTGACCTCCCTGTCCCTGAAGAATTCTCTGTGCTGCCCAGCCTTGTAGGTGTTAGTATTCCTTGGGCTGACTGGGTGCCATTAGCACCTACACAAGTGGGTATAATGTCGCTTAATGCTGTATTCCTTTCTAGATCATCCTTATGCTGTCCTCCAGGACAGACCTCATGACATCAATCACTGAAAGGTTATGAATTCACTGTGAAATTCTTTTTTTTTTTGTGTGTGTGTGTGTGTGTTTTTTGGTTTTGTTTTTTTGGTTTTGTTTTTTTAAGAAATTTGTTAGCCCTTCTGGAAAGGTTAAGGTTTTTTTGTCAGTCACAATATAGGATGAAACTTAATATTGTTACGTGTTCTTGATAATTAAGCTAAAGGAGGTTCTGAGTTCAGAGTGTGAACCAGTTTTTTACTGTCTCTCAGTGTTATATAGGACTTTTGTTAATGAAAATAGAGCAAATATGAACAAATACAGGCTCTAAAGAACAATTCTAAGTCATAAAAATCTAAATGGAATAAATGTATGTAGAATTTTCCTCCAGTTTTTTTGGGGGGTAAACACAGTGGTAGCCAGTAGGCAGTTTTGGGATCAACTTGCCCTCCAACTCTTTCTCTCAGATTCTGTGGCAGCTGGCTATGCAGGAGAAAACAGGATATACATATGCAGTAGAGACATTAATATGCATCATGATTTGTTAGTGATGTAATATTTCCAGTAGGAATTTTAATTTCCATCGGCTTCTCTAATATGTTACAGAAAATGCAGTGTTCCACAAACATTTCATTCTGTATGTATTTGAAGGGTGATGATTTTCAGCCCAGTGTATTGAAGTTACTGTAGATACAGGCAAATATTTAACGCTAGCAGATGCTTCAAGAAAAATTAGAACTTATTCTTATCATGTCATAACCCTTTGTCAAGAGAGCTTTTCCTAACTTTCCTGGATGTCTGGAAGAGTTTCCCAAAATGATGACCTCTTTTTATCACTTAGAGTGAGGGGAAGTTTCTTGAGGAGAGGCTGGGAGAAATTAATTTGGATTGTAACCTTTTTTGGGGGAATTAAAAATTCATATTTAAGGATTGCTGGATACATCTACTTTCTTGACATAGGTAATGCATGGATGGTGAATAGACAGTCTCACTTCATACTTTGTTATATCTGTGTGAAGTAACATAGTAGTTATAGACACAATTCAGCTATTCTTCATTTCTAATGCTCTTCAGTGGAAGAAAGGCTTAGTCATTTTTACAGTGTTAATGCCTTAATAATTTTTATCAACACAGAATCAGGACTGGAAAGAAATTCTATTTCGTTGAACAGTGGAGGGATACTGCACTATACGAAAAATCAGTGCATAATATGAAATAGCTCTATTCTGAGTGCTATATTTTCATGTAAGAATTGCACTCTTGGATTTCCATCTCAGCAAGGCAGTACTGCACATAAAAAATGAGCTTCTAGCTAAAAAATGAAGGTTGCTTCTCTCTTCTTTATTGAAATTATAAAGTATAACTTGAATTTTGAGGAAAGGTATGACGACTTGCTAACAGATTGCCACAAAGTAAACTCAGCAAGGTAGGAGGGATATCTTCACAAGCAGAAAGACCTGCAGCATCTGCTCAGTTGAGGTCCTGTTCCTACGAATATTAGTCCTTTTCATCTCTTATGCTTTCACATGTGTACCTGATGGACTTAGCGAGACAGTAATTCTCCATTTACTTAAAGGAAGCTTATCAAGACAACCTTTCATACACATTAATTAAACTTTAAGAGTATTTACCTGGGTCTGTTTCTAATACTAGTTTTCCAAGTTTTCCTTACAGAAATGTGATACCTATTTCTTCAAATAGCTGCATACAAATTATGTCGTTGTAGGGGTGATTATTTAAAAAATGTAAATTTACCTCTCCTGTTTCTTAATTTTTCTTGGATTTGTAAGATTTTAATGTATTAACATTCTTACAATGTAAGCTCTGAGCCACGAGCAAACTGTGGGGACATTCCTGTCTCTTATTAAAGGCATTTTTTCTGATGAATGTTTACGAAGTCTAACTAACTTAATT
This sequence comes from Empidonax traillii, assembly GCF_003031625.1. Classification (NCBI taxonomy): domain Eukaryota; kingdom Metazoa; phylum Chordata; class Aves; order Passeriformes; family Tyrannidae; genus Empidonax; species Empidonax traillii. The sequence goes on along the minus strand of NW_020955218.1, from coordinate 3,036,974 downwards.
TTTGCTCATGTGTACAATGTTTCATGTTGAAGCAGCAACAAAAATAATGTACTTTTGAAAATGAGAAATTACTTGTCTCAGAAACAGATTTCATCTTTGCTATACAAAATGTTCAGTTGTGTTACCAAAGAAGGAAGATGCAGGTTTTTCCTCCATCTAAAATAGAATATCAGAAGAAATACATGACCCAGTTCTTAATTTGATACAGCAGTTCTTATAGAGACAGAATCTGTCATTGCACATAACCGATGTTTGTGATATTAAATGTTAAGGAATTATCTTCTCTTGTGTCTGACCAGGAGAGAAGGCTCCTTACAGGCTACTTGTTACCATGACATTTATAGAAAATAAACTTGAAGAACCCTGATGTTTGAAATGGATAAGCGTGTCCCTGGATAGACACTCAACCATCTGCTCTGTCTGTTTTTGCTTTCTAGTTTAGTTCACCATACATCTATTATGTCCAGGTTAGATGTCTGCCTTCACATCTTTAAAAAAGATGAACCATTTGACTTTGTCTTCTTATATAATGTAAGAACGCACTACAGTTTTGAGCAGACAGCTGGAAAAATTTCCTGGAAGTCACTATTTACAACTAGCGTTAGGCAGCCTCCCAATTATCCCAGTATTTCCTTTAACTGCAAATTTAGATTTGTAGTGAGAGAAAGCCATTATATGGCCTGAGAGTTTTTAATGGAGGAAAGAGGACTCCATCCTAACATTTTTCTGTGATCCATCAGGAACATTATTCCCCAGACACACTTTCACCCAGTCTTTTCTGCAGAAACATTATGTGTCGGTGGAAGATGAAACCTGCTATTTGTACTCTTGCCTCTTTGGCAAAGAGCAGGGTTGGTACCCTTTATGATATGCCAGAAACTAAGTACAGCGAGGACTGGACAGCTGAACGTGTGCCAACAACCTTAACCACTAGATGTGTTTTGCATAGGGTTGTTTTTTTTTTTTCCAAGATTAGTGTCTGAGTTCAAACTGCTTTCCTAAAAACTGTCAGAGAGATTAATGTAACTGTTGACAACGTGGTGTGGTTCCTGTGAGGAGGTCTCTCCTGAGAGTAGAAAACATTGAGGGCCAGATTTAAGCAAAACAATAGGAACACATTCAAGGGGAAGAGCTGCTCTCTTTTCATTTTGGTGTCTTGTTTCATGAGCCTGAGAAATGGTAATAAATTTGCATTTTTTTTTCCCTTCTACTGGATTTTTTTCTCTCCCTTTCACAAGCTTTTTTTTTTTTTTTCTTGCTGTGTTGAAAGTGGTTTCTAACTCATCTTTCCCCAAGAATGGAAATGCCCAATTGCCACGGCTCATTTAATAGTCTCATTGTTTAATAAAATTGCTAATTTGCTTTATTCTTCTTTTGCACAATAGAAAAGGAAAGGGAAATGGGGTGATGATGGGGACCTAAAGACACACAGAATTCAGCCTTTGTTTTTAAAAAATAATACACATGGATTTTTGTTTCTAGTTCTATACCTGTGGCAACAAATGCTTAAGCATAAAAAAATTTCTCTAATTAACTTCAAATAGTAATAAATGTAATTAATTTCATTCTAATTCAGTATTATTCTTTAATCTTGCTTACTAAGCAGCCCAAATTGGTGTAATTCTTAAACTATTTTCTTTTTCCTTATAGAAATAAGCCTATTCTGTCTTTAATTAGCACTTTTCCTATTAAATTTTCCTCTGTCGAAAAATTTACGCATTCTTGTGATATATCAGAACAACTGCTCTTATTGTGATGTGCAGATATGAACTGGGACTGAGGCTTAGTCTGCAAATCATGTGTTCAGAACTGTCAGAAGGTTATAAAGTACTAGAATTCAGCACCTTTCAGCTCCTGAATTTTGTTTGATGTGCACTCAGGTCTCAACACAGATTGTAGGAAAAATTAACTCTGTTGGTATCACTCAGTTATTTTCTGAGGATTAGGGGAGGATGATCTTCACATTCTAGGAGATGTCTATAGTCAGTTAAAATTCATCAACAAATTCACTTGAAGACATCAGGTTGTTTTTGTTGCTTGTGTTTGAATTCTGCCTGAATTTTGATATCTTTGGGGTCAAATGGTTTTCCAAATCTGGGCATGACAAGAAGGCAAATAAAAGCTAAAGGAATACAGTGTCCCAAAAACAGGTATCCATGCCCTTCTAGAGCCCAGCTTGCTTCTCCCTGTCAGTCACCTACTGTGTACTTTTTTCATCCTCCTTTCAAAGAACCATTAAGTATTCTTAAACTTTAAATGTTTTTTACATTAGAAGTGCATATGTTTTTATGTCCCAGTGCTATGAAACAATTATTGTTTTGTACTGAGGTGACATATCTAGCTAAAAAATGGCAAATGTAATATATTCTGTAAAAGAGACTAAATATCTGTACATTTCTGGTTTATATTTACTGATTTATTCAGGATATTTAAATGAAAGATAACATATAGAGCTGCACAGATATCTTATAAATTGAAACCATGGATAAAAGAGCAGATTAAAATTCAGCATGAGTACATATTTATGTATGTCAGGAGAAATAATCTTAAATGCATGGTGGGTTCTGATCTTCCTCTGTTACCAGAGGACAGCAATCTTGAAATTAGAATAAATATTTTCATGAAACTATTATTGGTTAGCAGAACTATTAAAAAAAAAATTGAGAGATGTCAAATGACAAAACAGAAAATTGTACTGTGCCACTCTATACATCAGCAGTGCATTCCCTCTGGGGAATAATGTGGAGTGATTCAGGTCATCCACCACAGAAAAGGATGTGACAAAACGTAGACAATGTAGAAAAAACAGCTTCAGTTCAGACAGATACTAAATAAATTTAAACACTTGAACACTGAAAAGAAAGGAGTGAAGACAAGAGCCAGGGAGTACTTTTTGCAGCTGTATAGGCTGAGAACAATAGAGGATCATTGTGGAATATTTAAGACTAAAGAAAAACAATAACTGTTTTTCTCTTTCCTCTGAACTAGTTCAGGCTTTTATAGAAACAATTGGAATTTCATACAGAGAAGTGAGAATCTTTCAGAATGTGAAGAGTTTCCACTTTGTGATTCTTTTGAGCTTTACTCTGGTTAATTTAAATGGTAATTTTTATGAATGTTATGATTCTAAGTTGCCTGTTTAAAACTACTGTCAGAGTAACACTGCAGATACACGAATTAGAAGCTTTTATATTTAAACACCTTATTTTAGTATTTTTATACTCAATTTCTGATTATGTTACTATTTAAATGTCCAATTTTTACATTTTCTTTTCAGTATTCTATTGTTATCAGTTGTGTCTAATAGGTTTCATCTTCCATACATGCAGGTGAATTCACTGCTGCTGCACATCTAAGTCATCCCATTCTTCTTGATCCTTTCTTGATGAACTACTTCTAAGTTCCTGTTATTGTATCCAAATCATAAGAATGTTTATTTCCTGTCTTCAGATGCATCCTTAGACTTTAGGTACTGTGGTACAGCTGATTTAACAGTAAATATGCATTTAGTAGTAAGTATGCATTTAGTAGTAAATATATTTCACAGAATTTCACACAATATTCTGAGTTGGAAGGGACCCACAGTTCATGACCCATACAGGGATTGAGAACAGTTTTTAATATTTTAAGCCAAACATTCCCCTAAATTAATATGTGTGTATCTGGTTAGTAGCTGAATCCATGGCGTACCAAGGCAGATCTTTTCCTTGATATATCTGGCTTCAAGAGGGATTGTGGATGAGTTGGGGTGTTCCTAGATGGCGTGAGAAACACTGGTAATTAAATTCTGATGTAAAATTGTTTTTATGAGGTGTAGATTGAAGTTGGGGAGATAGAACATCTGCATGGAGTGAAAATAATAGTGTTGGGGATTTTTTTTGCCTTAATGAGCTGTGGTGAGCAATAGCATCTCGATGGATGGCTGCTGTGAATAAAGCAGTTCATAGGCACAAACGCAATAGCTACTGTACTGTGCTGCACATCAATAGAGAGGCATCAGAGGCCAAAATGAACATACAGAGACCAGAGGTGATTGCAGGGATTCCCTTCAGAACTGAGAGAGGTTCAGTGGCATCAACTGCTGAGTAAGCATTTCCTCAATGGTGTTGTATCGTTAGCAGTTTTTGTCAACTGCGAAAAAGAGGGAGGACGAGAGAAGTGCTCTTTTATAGCTGTCCATGCATGCTGCTTTTTTTCTGAATGATGGAAAATGACAGGGCTGATATTTGCAAAGAGAGTTGAGGCAAATAAGGCTGTATCAAGGGAATAACATATGGGTTTGAGCTTCGTATTAGTAGCGCAGTTAGTTAGAAATTGTTCTGCTTTTTTCTGTAATCCCATATCAATTTAGGAGTCTTGAGTCATAATATTGATTTATGAGTGAAGAACAAGTCTTGTTACAGTAGCATTCCCCAATTAGCCTCTGAAAAAAGTGCTACAGACACCCCTCAAAAAAAGAAATTCAAACCAAATAAACAAAAAGAACCACAAAGCCCCATAACAATTACAGATATCTACTACTTTTGCTCACTTCAGATCATTCTCACAGCTGTACTGTCAGCTTTGGGTCCCATTTCAATAGTCGGTGCAGTGACCCACTGTGGTTTGATAGAAACGTTGTCCCTCTAGGTTTTGAAAACTACAAATGTGGTAATTGGCAGCAGCCGGAGCCAAGTGTCCAAACTGTTGGCACCCTGTGCAGCTGCTAAATGGTAAAGCTGGTTGTTGGTATTGGCAAGATGCTTTGGTCTGCCTGGGCTGCTGCTAATGAAAAGTGCCCATACAAACCCGGGGTTTGTAGCTGATTGCTGTGCTGGGAGCGCCAAGCTCAGTCACGGGAAAGCAGTGTCAGAGTCATGGCAGCTGTCAGGAAAGGGCAGTGCTGGTTTCTCAGAGGAATAACCACTTCTACCTCTCCCTTTTTGGGCCTGTGTCATCGTGTCTGTAACTGTCCTTTTTCCTCCTTCCTCTCTGTTCTCCTTTAACTGGTATTGATTAGGGTCCTTTTTATCATTATCGTATGTATTTCACTTGAACAAAAGTGTTGTATGGCCTGGAAACACTTCTTGAAAGTAACACATCTGAGTGATAACATGTAAAATATCTTGAAAGAAAAAAGTCTGAAGGGCTGGAGTCGTTCACACATTTTTGTGTACATATACTGTATAATGTTTAGAAACATTACATAGATTTCTAGTGATTTTTAGGCAAAAATAGCAATATGCACAAGTTTTTTTAAAACTTTTATATGGGTTTAAGAAATAGACTGTGGAAAATTAGGCCTTTCTTTTCATTAAGTTTTCCTTAAGAATTTTTTCCTCCCATTTCACTTCCCTTTCGTATAAATTAGATCCATTAATAGTAACGTATATACATCTGAGTATTGTCTATTACTATCTATTGTTAGAGTTGATATATTTCTTTTCCAGTTTTCATGGGTTTGGGTGGGTTTTTCCCCTCCATGTAAACATATTTTAGTGTGCATCCTTCCTGTGTACAGAAGCACATACTTTTGTCAGCAGCATCGTTTATAGTCCTGCATCACTCTTGAGTATTCTCCTACACTGCAGCAGTGATACTCAAGGGACAATATGATTGAAACACCATTTCATTTTCTACCTTTCTATTTCAAAAGAAAAATCCACTGGCCAATTTGTATAAACTCTTGGCCTCTTTTCATCATGCTAATTTTAATGGACTGGCTTAAATAAGAGTTATCATGTCTAGAAATAATTTTTATCCATTTTTTCTTTTACTATAACTGTATTTTTTGTTCTTTCTGCAACATGATCCACTAGTACACACATACTCTTTTTTTCTGTTGCGGTGCTTCAAGAAGAATGTACTCATCACTTTCTACTGTTCTTAAGGTTTTCAATGCAGTATTCAATGCATTCCATTCAATGCTCAATGCAGGTGTGGCTGACTCTGATTGCAGTTCCCTCTCAGCTCCTAATGGAGTTAAATTCTTCTACTTCAGCCTTTCTCCTTTTGTCTTCTGTAGTTATTTTTCTGTGTTTATGTAACTTGTCAGGCTTGAGTTCCAATCCATGTGTCTTATTTGGCAGATACAATTCTCCAGACGATGACATATGTTGTCCTAATGACATAGTCATTGCGTATCTCAGGTCTGATCCCTAAAGAGGAGGAAATGTTGATCAAGGAGCTCCTGCTTGGCAGTTTGTGCCTCGTTGCTCTCAGAATGTTCCTTTCATTCAGGAACTCTTGATGATTACATATATTATTGCTGTGCTTATGAAAAAGCCCTCTTTGGCTCGCTCTGTGAGAAACAGGAACTTCATATGAACCTAATACTTGGATATACCTCTCTTCTAGACAGACAGAGATTTCCCCATCACAGGTAACCCCAAATACATCAGTTCCTCTACCAGTTGAGTGCATCAAGACTGCTACGTGAAACCAGCACTAGCATTTCTAGTTATTCTAACTCAACTGTTTATCCATGCCTAGCAATATCTTTAGTAGAAACTCTTTACATGGTAGTTTGCCTCTCTGTTACTTTATTTTCAGAAGGTTTAGTATCTGTGTTTATTTTGTGGTACAACTGAAGATTTCAGTTTTTCATATTGACTAACCAGCATGTATTTTAGAGTTGCAGTTAATCGGACCCTTGTATTTTTTACTGGGAAAAAGTCCTAACATTTGTAGATGGGCTACCTCCAAATATTGGTGAAGAATTTGTTGTCTCATTAACAAAATGATTTTTTTTGTATCCATGAGGAAGCTTTAAGTAGTACTTGAGGCAGCTGACAGTCCTGAGTTCCCAGGTTCCACTTAACTGGTGGAAGATCAGTTCACAAAAGAGATATTTTATTTTTAGGGAGAGTTTTATTCAGTCCAGCGTGGACTGAGATTATCATTAGGTTCTTTAACTAAGTCATGGCTTCTTGAGGAAATACATTATAAGAAAAAGCAATAGGGCTTGTAAATAGGGGCTTGTAATGATTTCACTGTTAAAGAAATAATTGCTTCCTAGTGCAAAACACTTCCAATGTTTTGTTCTTCCCGTCTGGTCTATGAAAGAGCACAGGTAAGACATGCTATTGTATTATTTACAGGGTTATATGACAAGAATCTTTCCCTACCTAGATGTTACAGTCCTAGAATATTTTTACCAGTTAGAAGAAGCATTTCATTGCCTTCTCAAACTGTTAACTAATCTTTCCCAAGGGCTGGCTAGAGAAATTCACCTTAATTCCAAGAGTGAAAATAGGCCATAAAGATCTTTGTGAGTCTAGTTCAAGACACAGTTATGAAGTTTGCCAGGATACCTCAGATTTAATTGAACCTAAATGCCTTGGTGAAAGCATGTATCCTATTTCATGCACTTTCATAAAAGTGCATGGCAGATTACACATCACATGAATGCAGGATAGATTAAATTGATACATCATTTTAACGTGCATCACTTGGACATCCCACCACTTCCTTCCTGAAGGGAAAGGAAAAGCCCATAAACGTGCATCAGTCTCATCTCCTTTTCCTTTCAGGCTTTCAGACAAGCACGTATGGAGTGAGTTTTGCATACGAATCAGCAACTGGATCATAGTTTAGGTAGCAAAAATTTTTATTGTGCCTGAACTCTTGGCACCCCCACAGTGTTGAATGGGTTTTCATTTTCTGTGTGCTGCTACCAGTGAGCATGAAGGCAGAGGTATCTCCTCTATCCTAGTTTAATTCCATCTCTACTGTGCATATGGGATGTAGGAGGAAAGGGAGAGAGGTCCATGGAGATGTTTGGGTAGGTAATACCTCTTAAAGAACTCAGTTACCATACAGGTAAGTAGTAATTTTTTTTTAATTAAATGAGTTCGTAGCTTTTTATCATTCTGCCGTTCTCTCAAAATACAAGAAGATAATTTAGCCCTCAGTGCAATGATCAGATGTGTGTTTGCTTCAGAGGTTCAGTCATTGCAGGAAAAAAGTTTTAACTGTAGTTATGATTGACAGAAGTTTTTTTTCAGAGTTTAACACCTATCATAAAAAAGACAGAGCACTTCATGTAACTAGAAAGAGGAAAGCAGCAGCAGCAGCACAGGTTGAAGGTCAGCATGAGCCTGACATGTTTCAGACCCAAACAATTGGAAAAATGTGCTGGTATGTTAAAAGGCAAATGTGGGTTCACTTTTATTTACTTTTTATCTATTAGTATGAAGCAGCAGCTTGTATTAAAAAAAAAAAAAAAAAAGAGGTAATTCAAATGCTAATCAATTAGTCATGAATCAAAGAACTAGAAACAAAATAATTCTTTAAAAGTCTTTTGAAACTGTTCTGCACTAGTGGAGGTGTTATCTGGCTAAGCAACAATCTGCTGCTCCTGCCAGGCATTTGTGTGAGTTTGCAAGATGGTTACACACATGTGACAATGTTAGAAGGGTGAAATTGCACATCTTTTAACTAGGCTTGCCTGAGACAGAAAAGGAAGTGTTCTAACTGGTCGTTCCATGCTGGATGGGTTATTAGTATTAGACTCGAGTTAAAAGATTACAGTTTCTAGGCAGTTCATTCTGAGTCAACACTGCACTTTTTAACTTGCAACCCTCTTTCATATATATAAAAGTTGATGTATTATTTTAGGAAAAATAATTATAAATGAATATAGATTTTTTCAAATGCAAGTAACGTGGCACTGGATTTTTAGTGTCACCAATTGATCTTCCTCCTGTCCCTCAAGAGTTCACCTGTCTGAATAGAGCACTATATAATAACACATTATTGAATTCACTGCTGAAAAGTTTGCCTGGAATGAAGGGTGGATGTACCTATGTGTTAGAATATTTTATTCTGCATTCTTATTTTAAAGGAGTTTCTATTCCCACTTCTGTTATTTGACACGGAGAGCTACACATTCACTTGGCTATCCATGAATAATATTACTGTGTAATGCTGATAGGCAAGTAAATATTTGTCATGTCTGGCACAGTTTTTTCTTAGCTTGCTATTCATCTTTTTGATGAGACTTCATTTAGGCTAATCACAACCACAGAGTAGTTTTGGAAGATGTTTCTGAAAGATTGAGAAATTACGAAAACGTGTTGTGCAACACCTGTTTTTGAAATGTAGATCTCTCCATTTGTTTCTTTATGAAATCAGCAATTACTTGCCCGGTGAATCCACTCTGGAAAATAACCATCAGCAGAAAGCTCCTCTGCCTGCAAAGCCTAACAACTGCTGTTGCCTGTGCTAGTGGTTGAACACTAGCCTTGCTCTTCACAAGGGTGGTGGGGCCAGATGTCCTGCACTGCTCTGATACAAAGCTTTGCATCTCTGCTTGAACACTCTCATTGAAAGTGACATCTCAGAAATGGCATTCATGCTACAACTATCCTTGGGGATGTATCCCAGGTTGTAGAAGGCAGGAATCAAGGAATAAGTCAGGTTCATTCTTTAAACGCACATGACTAATCTTTTCATTATGAAGGTTGCAAGGTCAATTTTTTCCATGTCAGTCTCCTTTTCCCTTATTCTTTCTATGATACGAAACACTTTCAGAGAAAGGGTGGAAAATTTCAGTCCTAAGCACAAAAACCAAAGGGGTAAATGTGACAAAAAGCAAAATGCAAACAAAGGATAGGATTTCTGATTCTTCCACTGTTGCTGAGATGGCTAAAAAGCCATGTGTTAACTTCAATGTTTTAATAACGCATCTGAACCCCTATGATACAAGCCAATCTGCAAGACAAGAAATGCAGAAATCTTCCGTAAAGCTGCTCACTTCTGGTGGATTTTTTAGGCAGCCATGGTCCGAGACATTAATTTATACTGTAAGGACAGCCTGCTTTCCGATCTTCTGTCCAACCTGCTTCTGCAGAGGCAGGAGATGCACATTTGTTTTCCTAGCAAGACTAAAATAAGGAGAGTTTCCTTTACAAATAACAATACTATTATTTTGTGTATAGTTTTTTATGTTATACTGTTTTCTTCAGTGTTCTTTGAACATATGTGGACATCTGAATTTGCAACTATAAAGATGCTCTTAATCAAAGAATAACTTTTTAGGGAGTCTTGATAATTGAATGTCTGAGATTCAGACATCCCAGCTGAATCCTTCATGTTTCCTAGAGATGTAACTCTTCCTCAAAGACTTAATCTGATCAATGGAAAACTCGGTTGGGTTAATATTTGCTTTTCTCTTCCTTTACCTGGAAATGAAAAATTCCAAACTGCAGTGCTGTGTTTCCTTTCTTACCACACCTGCTGACGATGAGTGTGAGAGCAAATGGGCAATGCTGAATGCCTGCTACCTTCCTGCCAGTTCTGGCTTCTGTGCTTCTTCAGAACTGCTTACTAATCCTTATTTACCAACAATCCTTGCTTATCTATGCTGTGTAATCTCACAGGACTGTGCTTGTGTCCAGCACTCTTGCTCTGAGGTCCTGCTTCGCTACCTGTCTCCTTCTCTTTGCTGCAATCTTCCTCTTGCTCTTGCATCCCTTTATCTTTCTTTCCTTTGTGTGAAGATGATTTGCCTGCAGTTGCACCTCGGGAGGGAGAAACACATTTTGGCTGGCGTAAAACTTGGTTGATTAAAAGGCTGTAGTTCCAAACAAGTCATCTTCACCTCGTCTCCCGTCATTTTCCAGGACAATCTGCGTAAAAAGGATGATCGGATTGAAGAATTGGAAGAGGCACTCAGAGAAAGTGTTCAGATAACTGCAGAGCGGGAAATGGTGCTAGCACAAGAGGAGTCAGCCAGGATCAGTGCTGAGAAACAGGTCTGCAATCTTGTAAAGTCACTGGTAGTTCTCTTAGGAAAGTAACCAGTCAGTGAAGTACTATTTTCCCTGCTTTACTGCCAAACACAGCTGGTTTTCTTTGATGATCCTGTATCTCTGTTCCAACACTAAGTAATAGAACTCATAAAGACTGCAAAACCTTTATGATCAATTGTATTTCATAGGTAAGATTTTCTTGAAATTAAAATTAAATATAGAGTATGCTGAGCTTTAAAATATTGTTTTAGGTAGTTACTCTTCTGACCTGTCTTGCCTGTCATAGCTTTCTTCCTATGTGTAAGCAATACATGCGTTCACTGTATTGTTCATTGAATGTACTTTAAGATAATGATTTTTATTAGTGTGGTTGTGTTTATGGACCAGAGTCTGGTTCCACTTGCAAAACAACAGGATAAAGAGACAATCCCCTTGGCTTGAGCCAAGCATACACACAGAAAATACACACTCACGTGTTGAAGCCACAAATATAAACTTTTATACATCAATTGATTCTGTGCCACAGATCCTGAAGAATCATGATGCCTGATTTTAACTCACGTAAGTATTATCCTTGAGAATGGCATAAGTAGTGAATAAATCTATGACATTTTGATAAAGCTTTTGAAGCAGAAGCTGAACCTGTCGCTCTTTACTGTGGTTTTTGTGAGCCTCTTCAGTGTTTTTCATTGTTCCTTACTTGACAGCAATTAGCAAACAGGAGCATTTTGTCAGCTGTATTTCAATGGAGGAACCTCCTCCTCTTTGTTATTTACTTAACAGCAGTTCTGTCTAAGTGCACTTTAAAACATTTTAAGAGGTTTTTTTCTAACAAGGATTTTTGTATCACAGACTTCAATGAAAAAGAAGATATAAATATCCTAGTAATAATCTGAGTTTTCAGGAAGAAAGCAACTGTTTCTCTTCAGGCTAGAGTCAAGCTCAACTGTTTGCTGATAGACATACTGAGGATAATTCTGGTTTCTGTATCCTAAGATCCTAGACAGTGTTACGAAATTCGCTTTCAAGAATGCCTTTTTTCCAGATTTCTTGTAGCCTTTAAAAAATGGCATGAAATAGAAATGTTAACTGGGTAGTAAATACCACATCAAAGATTAGAGCTCCTTGAAAGGATACCGAGTATCTGACAATGGATTAGATTCTGTGATGAGGCAGAAAAGCAATCAAAGTAGTTTGTGATTTGATGCCTAGGGTGTCATAATGTTTTAATTTATCAGTCACAAGACAAAGTGATCATTTTTATATCCTTGAACACCTAGAAGCTGGTGAATAGAGTTGGAATTGGGTGTGCAATCTAAAGGATGAGGCAAGGCAGGGAAATGCACAACCTGAAGGTCAGTGAGCCATAAGGGTCAGTGGGAGAGATTGAGAGGAGAGGAAGAGAGCCAAGACAAGTAAGATTTGTGGGTAAAGATTGTTGGAATATGGTAGGCAACAGTACCATGAAGAAGAAATTAATTTGGATGTAGTGGTCTGTACAGAAATGCAGAGGGGAAAGAAGGATGGATTGAAAGCAGCAGTATTGGAAGAGGGAGAAGTTGACATCTGTGCAGTCGCTGATTGACAGCAGTGTCTTACTCCAACAGAACTGCACTGCCAGGTCTGACAAGTTATAATTTTTAAAATATGAAAGCAGTCAGCACAAAGGGAAAGGAACTGGTGTGTCTTGTTCCAGTCAGCACTGGGAGACCTGACCTGCTGTGCCCCATTTTGTCCAGTAGGATTTTGTTTTGGCATCAGTTAAATGCAGTCGGGTACTAGAGTGTTGGCAAGTAGCTGTTTTCTCAAGGTGAGGAGGAGACATCCCTTCAAATGTTTTTCAGTCCATATTCCTTCAATTACTGTTGAAGAATGCCCTCTTTGTTTTATTATGTTCTGTAGAAGTTCTTTGTAGAATTGTGAAAGACACCCTTGGATGAATTTTAAAATGCAATGATCTGTGTTCTATACACTAAAAATGGCAAATCCTTTGACTTTCACAAACATTCTCAGACCAAGTGTGAGTAATATGTGTGATTTTTAAAATGTTAGTGTTGTTCAAACTGATCATAATTTGCTTTTAATTGCATGCTTTTTCTTTCCTCTCTTTCGTTTATCTTGTTTTCTACCATTCTGCCACTTCACTGCCTGTCTGAAGCTGTTTAATGAATCAGTGCATGAGATCAACCATTTTGGCTTTAGGTGGTTCAAGGTATGAGGACATCTCATTTGTGTGTCCCTCTGCCCCGGTATTTCATGTTGTTACTGTAACTGTGTGTTGTGTGATCCTGCCCTCCGTTGTCTCCTGGTGTACGGTGTCGTGCTGTTTTATAGGCCTCAGATTTGAATTACAGTGTCCACGAAGCCACCCTGGATTTCATGGTTCTCAGATATTTGTTATAGATTAAAATCTGGCTCTCCAGTGTTTAAAAATATCCTCTCAGTATGTACTAACTGTGACAGTGGGTTCACTGTGTTAATTACACAATCTATGTATGCAAGATGCCTCCAGCTGACTGAAGCTTTCTGTTTATTTCAGGATTTTAGACCTGTTCTTTCTTTCATCTTTCACAAAAATAAAATCAGGCATTTCCTGCTGGGAGCAGTGCACCCATTGAATTGGGCATAGTTTTATTATCCTTACTGATCTATGTAACAAAAATCCCTGCCATGCAGAAAGCAGATGAGGCAGTCTTGCATAGATGTAAAGACTTGAAAGTTCTTCAAGTTCTTTCTTTCTGATAATACTCACCTTGGTTTTGTTGGTACTTGCTGAATCCTGTATGTAAATGTTATTGTGACTCCCTTACAACTGTGGGATTATGTTCCACTGTGGCTGATCCCTCTAGGTGGAAGATCAGAAGGTGTATGGAGACTTCTTTTAAGTGCTCCCCATAAGGCTGAAGTTAGGATTACTTGGATAAACACTTCTGTCATAAGGTTCTTTTTGTTAGAAATGGCAAAACCAAATGTAGATTCAAGAACTATTTCTGCATTAACCAAATCTGAGTTTGTTTTAGAAAAGCCATCTTTATGGTCCTCAAGGGGGAAGAAAGAATTAAATATAAGGGTTTTTTTCCTGCTCAAAAATACAATGTTCGTTTTACTTCCCTTGGAAAAACTGGTGTAGGTCATTTTTGACAAGAAGCCCTCTCTTGCTCACAGTTGTTCTTTTGCTGTCCTGGTGCATCTTATCATCCCTTCTTCTGCAGCAGAAAGCAGGATGTTTTTCTTTGCATGGATTTATTCATAATGAACACCATTCCCAGGACAATGCTGGAAAAGTGTTTTGGTCCTCATGAAAGAATGAGGCCTTTGTATGTGTCATAGTTCTGATTTTAGCAAGAAATTTTGTCTTTCCTTTCCCCTTCCCCCTCCTGCGTGTATGTGTTAATGGGCCATCAGATAAACAAAGGAGTTGGCCTGAGCCCTAAATGACCAGACATTAATCTCCTAGCAACGAAGGGGGAGGAATTGGGAAAAAGGCCAGGGTGTGTGTATGGAAAGAGGTGGGGTTTGGGAGTTGGAGCTCAGCTCTGGAGCCGGAGGGGAGGCTGCAGCAAGCAGGAGAGACTGCCTGGTTGCTTCTTTGTTTTTCGCCTGTCAGAGGAGAGTTCTGCTGCTGTTCTCTGCACAG